>NC_056746.1:21580141-21640141 GCF_019279795.1 Protopterus annectens
TGCACAGAACTCCCGCTGTGCTTATGTATGTATGCGCCTATTCGTTTTTTATTTTTTTTTTTGTTAACCAGCAAAATCCGACTGAACAAATACCATTTTCAGCAGAGGGTCAGGGGTAAAACTTCCACAAAGTTATATTTTTATTTTGCTACATACATTTACATTAATGAGAAGCATTGCTAGGGTGGGCAAAGTGGGCAGATGCCCCATTGTCAAAGCTGTTAGGGGTTGTGATTGAGAAATGCAGATCCATCGGCAGTGGAGAAGCAGCTTTCATTTCTGTACTGGTTGTACTTGTATGGATAGGAATAACTGAAGCCGAAATGGTACAATATGTAACGAGCCACTTTTTGTTTTCTGCTTTTCACATTGGGTTGAGGAGTGCACACAGACAGAGGAGAGAGATCTGCCTTATTAGCCAGATCAGGAAATAAACCTTTTAGATTAGGAGTATAACCTTCCTTTATTTTTTGCGCCTGAACTAAGAGTTGAAAAGTGCATCAGGGACATAGCTTGCTGGCTTACTCCAGTTTCCCCGAGGAGTACTAGACAGAAAGGGCTGTTTTGCATTTCAACAGCATCTGGCACTATATGAACCAGCTACGGCTCTGATCATTATGTTAGAGAATATAGTACAAGTAGTAAAAAGACTAGTGATAATATAAAAGTGATATCTAGATTAGTGAAAAATATATGAAATAATACTAGCAGTATTACACCTGTTTGATAAAGATGTTAAATACCACTTTAAGTAGTTAGAAGTTAGGACACGAGTAAGAAAGTAACGCAGCAATTGTGTATATAATGGCAAAGGGAAAGTGGAGAAAGCAGGATAGCAAGAAATGTAGGCCAAATGAGTAGACGAGAAAGATTACAAGTTTAGTTAGAGGAAAAGAAAAAAAAAAAAAAAAGAGGGTAAAAAGATGAAGATAGGAAAGAAACTTGCCTGCAATCAAAGGCAAAGAAATAACCATTATCCTGAAAGATAGATTACTGTAGAAACACAGATACAGAAACGTGACAAATCTTACAGATGTATAGATGCATGTTCTCACAGTAGGCCTAGCACTGCAGACACTATATCCTACTATCAAACTTACAGAGGGAGGGTTAAGTGCACAAAATTCCCAGCAAGCAGAGGATCACACAGCACAGCAGTGTGGGCAGCAACTCCTTATCTTGTGGGTCAGCTTCAATGTGTGTGGTCTCCGCCTGTCACCTCCCCCCAGTCAGGTGAGTTCATTTTGGGGAGGAAGGTACAGGAAAAGAGAGGGGAAACAGGGTCCTAGGGATGCAGGTTGATGGTCATAGCCTCACGGGGGGGCACTAAAGTTCATATTTTCTTGCTTCCATTTGCATAGCAAGCTAGAGTCGGAAGCTGAAACATTACCAAGCTAGAACAAAAAAAATTAATATACTGGGACAGAGCTGCAAAGGGAAAGTTTTTTTTCCAGCAATGGCAACTGTATGCAGCAACTTACACTTTGAAGCTTGGTCTCTGTGTCCAGAATGTACTTTTCCACCTGGTCAGCATTCTTCTGCAGGCGCTCAATCACTTCTGTTAGCTCAGAATTGGTAATTCTGTAAAATCATAAAAAGAAAGACAGACACATTAGGGAAATATTACACACAGCACTCTGCTTATACTGACACACCTTAGCTAAAAGATAAACACAGTGGCACACACACAAGTTAATAGATAAATACAGTGGTAGAACTTTTAAATACATTATACATACTCATTCAACTGGTAGTTATCTTAAATGTCATGTTACACTGCACTTTTGCTCATTTTCTAGGCCATGTAGTTAAAATAAAATTAAATGAGTGATCTTCAGTTTCCTTCAGAATTCCAGTAGCAGGTGATATACTTTGACTGCAGCTATTCAGATATAACCCATATTAAATTCAAAGCAGTTTGCTCTCAAGACTTGTTTGTTTTTTTACTTATTTTTGTCAACCAAGAAAGTCTGATTGGGCAGGAAAGCCCATTTTCAGAGGAGGCCCAAGAAGAAAATCTCAACAGAATCAACATCGTTACATAAATTTGTAACATAAAATACACAAATTCGCACAAAAATTAATATTTACAAAAACTGTAGCTTAGAAACATTTAACATATTGTTAAAACAGATTATACACTTCCATGATATACAGCTAATACTAAATATCTTTACATAAAATTGTATTACTGATTTTAGAACCATTCACATACTATTAACTCATTTGTGCATATGAACTGTAGTAACATATACAGATATGGTAACTGATATGTATGAATATTGTTTAAAAACAGACAGTAAGTCAAATCACAAGCCTATTTTATTTAATATCCACTAAGTGGGTTGTTGGAGGGGTCCAAGGATCCTTTTTAGCCACAATCTGAGCTACAGGCAGATACAGTTATAATACTGTGTGGTATAACAAGTTAATGTCACAACTGATCAGCATTTACAGATACAGTTATAATACCATGTGATATAACAAGTTAACAATGACACGACTGATCAGCATTTACTTATACCATGCAAGTTAACAATACCACAACTGATAAGCATTTACAGATACAATTATAATACCGTACAGTTAAGACTGTGTGATATAAGTTAATGCCACAACTGATCAGCATTTACAGATATAGTTATAATACCATATAACA
Source organism: Protopterus annectens (assembly GCF_019279795.1). Lineage (NCBI taxonomy): Eukaryota > Metazoa > Chordata > Ceratodontiformes > Protopteridae > Protopterus > Protopterus annectens. The sequence continues at coordinate 21,582,801 of NC_056746.1, forward strand.
AGTTAAATCAGAGTACAATGCCCCATTTGGGATGTACTCACAAGACACTTCCAACAGCTGGAGAGACCACAAAAGTACCTCACCAAGAGAATTACTGGCCTCAAACATATGTCCTATACAGCCTGACTGAAACCGGCTGTACTCAGTGACATATCGTTTACTCAGAGGTGATCTCTGCCTGACTTACAAAGCTATGTCCAACTCAGAATTCATGGGCATGCTCCGCCTAAAGAAATCCAAGTCACTGCGAGCCATGTGCACTAGTGAGCTAAACCTTGCCACAACAGTAAATAGAACATGCTGGAGGGATAGATTCATGTCACAGAGACTCCCCATGCTTTGGGACAAAATTCCAAACTACATTAGGCAGAGCCCCTCACTAACACTCTTCAAGAGAAATCTTGACGAGTGGATGGGTAACAGAAAATACACCCATAAGATCACTTCATTGGCTCTGCTTGACAGAGGATCAGAATTAATCAATGGGGTGGCGAAAGCGACACACTCTTGGCTAGGCTTATAAATGCCCTTGGGCAGATAGCCTAGTACCTACCTATGAACAATGCCACGACTGATCAGCATTTACTTATAAAACCATATAACAAGTTAACAATGCCATGACTGATTAGCATTTACAGAAAACTTCCATGTCTGTTACAAGCCAACTACACATTACTTTGCTTACACATTGCTTATATTAGGACTCCACATTGCTTTTATTACGACTCTGCCACTGTACAGATACCAAGATGATGCAGTGCAGAAAAATCAAAACTAAAAACAGATATAAAAATGACATATTTACACTTGTGTACTTTACCACTGCTGATAGTACAGGTGCATATTTATTTTTCTTTTAGGCGATATTTTAATTTCTTGCTAAAAATTAAATATTTGCTTTCCTATTTCAAGTGGCAGGACTTTCCAGGCAGCAGGTGTTATTTTAAAAAATGGTTACATTAAGTTTAGGCCTGCATATTTTGAAAGGTTCTAATTTTTATAGATAAGGAAAAATAGACCTTTGGCAAAGCATGGTCTATTCATTTGTTGGAGTATATTAATGTAAAGACATTTAGTAATAGGAGAGCATGAAATTTTACTTGCAGCTATATTTGGAAGTGAATGAAAAGGAGTGTCACCAAGGAAGATGGGACAGTACGACACTACACAGATCACAAGGGAAGAGTCACAAGTCCTTTCATGGACTGTGTCACTGTTCCCCTCCACATTCTAGGATGACAGTTAGATGAAGAGAATATCCTCCACTGAAAATGGATTCCTGACCCAGTCGGACCTTCCCAGTAAACAGATGTTAAATAAATAAAATGTTAAATAAAATACCACAGGGGGATAATGTAAAGATTGGGAAAAGGAAATGTTAAATAAAATACCACAGGGGGATAATGTAAAGATTGGGAAAAGGAAATGTTAAATAAAATACCACAGGGGGATAATGTAAAGATTGGGAAAAGGAAATGTTAAATAAAAAAAAATACAAGGGGAATGTAAAGATTGGGAAAAGGAAATGTTAAATAAAATACCACAGGGGATAATGTAAAGATTGGGAAAAGGAAATGTTAAATAAAATACAACAGGGGGATAATGTAAAGATTGGGAAAAGGAAATGTTAAATAAAATATCACAGGGGGATAATGTAAAGATTGGGAAAAGGAAATGTTAAATAAAATATCACAGGGGGATAATGTAAAGATTGGGAAAAGAAGGCAAAGAACAGTACCAGTTGCTATATACACTTTTGTAAAATGAGGGGTAAAAGAGCATCCTGGAGATTGCTTGTGCATACTGGAAAAAGAACCAGAATGGGGAGGTTTTGTAAGCTTGACGAGTTGATATTTTCTTTATAAAATCTTTGTATTTGTATCTGCAGTAGAAAGCAAGTGCTTAAAGGTCAGATAATTGTGGGAAAGCGAAATAACATACCTAACACACTAGTAATAGGTGAGTCTATAGTCAGGCACACTGACGTCCCACTCACTAGGCTAGACAAGCAGAAGGTTACTGTTAGCTGCCTGTCGGGACCCAGAATCTGCCACATGACAAGCACTCCGGTCACCCCAGAAAAAGTACAATATGACTCTGCCATTGTTCATGTTGGTGTGAATGACCCGAGATGTACCTCCCTGGACTACATGAAAAGAGACATGGAAGAGCTCTCTGATCATGTAGCCCAGGCTGGTATGACCCTGACCCTGAGTAACATCCTGCCCTCACCAAGAATAATACATCAATATAAAGAAAAAATTATCAATTTCAACAATTGGCTAGGCATCTGGTGGGGATCCAGTGTCTGTCAACCTGGGATGACATGCTCGACAAGCCGCATTGCTTCGCAAGAGACGGCTTGCACCTGTCACCTCTAGGCTTTTGAATACTGGCCAAGGCTCTTGCTGCTCCCATAGTACCTTTTTTAAGCAAGGCTCAAAAGTCAAACCCACCTCCGTAAACAGCACAATCAACAAAAAACTGAGGCTTATGCTACTCAATGCCAGGAGTTTAAATCTCAAAATGCACATGCTCGAAGTACTCCTCTGTATGGAGAACGTCAACATCTATTCAGTAACTGAAACCCGATTCAAGGCTCGAGAGAGCACCCCAGCACTACCGGGCTACAACTCATACCACATGTTTCAACCACAGGACACAGACCGAAACAAAAAAGGAGGGGGGGTATCCATATTCATCAAGGATACCTACACCTCCAGGTTAGTGGTGCAGCATGATACCTCTGAGATCATCCATCTGCAACTAACATTGGGCAAACCTGCAATGCAAATTGTGGCCTGCTACAGATCACCCTCCATGACCCAGGACCACCACTCCACCTTTCTGGAGACACTGGAAAACATGAAGGTCCTACCAAACACTCTGATATTGGACGATTTCAATTACCCTACCATTAACTGGGAAAACTACTAGAGTACAAACTCCCAAGCCCAGCGCTTCCCGGAATTCATCAACTCAAATGCCCTGATCAGCTGGTAAACTCCCCTACCAGAGGAGAAAACATATTGGACCTGGTCATCACAAACATGGGCGACATGTTCCACACCAGAAGTCAACCAGTCACTGGTTAGATTAGACCATAAACTAATCACTCTAGATGTCCACACCCCACCACCACCCCCAGCTAAGGAAACCACAGTAAAAAACTTTTCTAAAGCAAACTTCACCTTACTTAAGACAGAGGCAGTAAGTTTCACAGCCCCCACGCTAAAGGATAATGCTGCCCAAGATGCAGAAACCTTTACAAATGCACTCTATGAGCACCTACAAGGATGCATGGATCATGCCATCCCTAGCAAAACCAAGACTCACTCCTCTAAGAGGAGGAAACCAGTCTGGTGGACCCCTGCCATAAACAGGCTATACAATAGAAAGAGGAAACTAGTTCAGAAAAAAAGCAAATCCAAAGAAGGAAAGACATCCCTGATCAGTATCAGTAAGAAACTAAGGTACCTCATAAAATCATCCAAGGCTAACTTTGAAAGAAAAATAGCCAAGGACTCAAAAGATAAACCAACAAAGCCTTCTTTAGCTATGTTAAGTATCTAAGTGGCAACTCGCAGATATGCACTGAACTAGTGCAAAATAGCACAAAATATACTGAACCTACTGATATTGCCAACATCCTGGCAGATAGATTCAGTGCAAACTTCACCCTCCCTCTCACCCTCAAAAGGGCCCACAACAATACTGGAAAAGTGTAGTATCCCAACTTCACCCCCCTCTCATCTCCAAAAGGGCTCACAACAATACCGGAAAAGTATAGTGCCCCGGAAATCAGACGCACAGGTGAAAATAGCCCTTTCAAAAGCCAAAAACACAGCATCAGTGGGGCCAGATGGTGTCCCAGGCTGCGTCTTGCATGAACTACAGAACGAACTAACCCCCCCCCCACCTAAACACACCGTTTAGCCTCAGCCTCTCCACAGGCTATGTGCCCATAGAATGGTGCACAGCAATGGTTATTCCACTCCACAAAGGAGGGGCCACAACTGACTGGTAACTATCGTCCCATAAGTCCGACTAGCCTGGTCTGCAGGGCTATGGAGTGCATCATCATGGAACTCATTAACAAAGACATTGGGAACCTCCAAACACTTGACCCGACCCAGTTCGGCTTTGTTAAGGGCAGATCATGCCTTCTAAACCTGGTTGACTTCCTCAAGACAGACACCAAGGCCATAGATGAGGGAAAGGTTGTTCACACAGCCTACCTTGACCTCGCCAAGGCTTTCAACACCATTCCCCACTTGGGTATTACAGAAAAACTCACCAGCCTGAACATAAACCCCTACGTCATGAGATGGGTTGCCAACTGGCTTACAGACAGAACTCACACGGTAAGAATAGCGGGCTCCAGGTCAGACTCTAAACCAGTCACAAGTGGTGTCCCTCAAGGCTCGGTCCTGGGACCCCTACCATTTGGCATATACTTCTCAGAAGTACAGGCAAACACAGGAGGACTATGGCTAATCAAGTTCGCCGATGACTGCAAACTGGGAGCCATAACTGACTCTCCAGCTGACATGGACATCCTCTAAAAGGGCCTTAGTGAGACAGACACCTGGCGTCAAAGTCATGGCCTCAAGCTAAATGCCAAAAAATGCATAGTCATCACGTTTGGGAAAAACAAAACGCCCACGAATTACCACATAGGTGGCAGCCCCCTTAATGCAGAAGAGGTAATAAGAGATCTGGGGACCCAGGTAGATAGTAATCTCTCCTTTGACAATCATATTGCCAAAGTAGTTAGGAAATCCTTCTATGTGGCCCATCTAATTACTAAAGGGTTCACAACTAGAAATAAAGAGGTTATAGTGCCCCTCTACTCGTCACTCATCAGACCCATCATAGAGTACAATGCCCCATTTGAGATGTACCTCACAAGACACTTCCCAACAACTGAAAAGACCACAAAAATACCTCACCAAGAGGATTACTGGCCTTAAACATTATGTCCAACTGAAAACACTCTGGCTGTACTCAGTGGCATATCGCTTACTCAAAGGTGATCTCTGCCTGACTTACAAAGCCATGTCCAACTCAGAATTGATGGACATGCTCCACCTAAAGAAATCTTAAATCACTGCAAGCCATGCATTCTAGTGAGCACACTCTAGTGAGCTAAACCTCACCACAACAATAAATAGAACATGCTGGAGGGATAGATCCCTGTCACAGAGACTCCCCATACTTTGGAACAAAATTACAAACTACATTAGACAGAGCCCCTCACTAACGCTCTTCAAGAGAAACCTTGACGAGTGGATGGGTAACAGAAAATACACCCATGGGATCACTTCGTTGGCTCTGCTTGACAGAGGATCAGCTAATCAATGGGGTGGCAAAAGCCAACACACTCTGGCTAGGCTTATAAATGCCCTCGGGCAGATAGCCTAGTACCTACCTATGAACCTATTCTGATTCTGTTTGTGACCCATTATTTTGAGGTCACTGGAATTCAGCTTTCTTGCAGAAAGCTTTTTTGGGGAGGGGGAACCAAACAAAACCTTTGCTAATAAATTGTTGCAGGTCACTAATTAATGTCTGGACATGTCTTGGGCAAGTTTGCTGTTTATTTTATTGGCACAGCCTGATATAAAAAGAACTAGAGCAGTGGGGCCAAGCATTATCAAACTTTTTTTCCTCTGAAAATTTTGCATGGGATAGTTGCCCAGGATTATGGTCACTTAAACACACAAGAATAACTTTAGCATTCTGCAATTGAATGCCATCAGTCTACATACTAGCCAAGTTTCTGATCTGCAATATATCTGAAGATAGTATGAGTTCTGCGAATTAAGCATTTGTGTATAAAGGTCTTATGTTACTGACACCACACACACACACACACACACACACACACACACACACACACACACACACACACACACACACACACACACACACACACACACACACACACACACCATTTTGTTTGTAATTCCACCAGTTCTGACACTACAAAATAAAATGACCATAAATGCAGAAGATTTTAATGTAGTGCAAAAAAATCAGCATCATATGCAGGGGATGCTTCTTCTTTCGGCTTTTCCCAGTTAGGGGTCGCCACAGCAGATCACCTGTCCACTCATGATTGACAGTAGAGTTTTATGGTGTCGAGTTGCCAGCCTGGTGCCCAACCTTCCACAGAAGGCACACTCACGCATGCACTCATGCCTAGGGCCAATTTAGAGTGTGTCCAATCCACCCACAGCACATCTGAGATGTGGGAGGAAACTGAAGCATCCGGAGGAAACCCAGGCGACTACAGGGAGGATATGCAGACTCCGCACAGAAGGCACCCCAGCCGAGGATCGAACCAGAGAACCTCTTGCTGTGAGGTGGCAACACTAACCGCTGCACCACCATGGAGAGACCGCTGCACCACCATGGAGAGGCAGCGCACAGTCTCAGAAGTAGCTCAGTGGAGGGAATAGGAGATTTTGGAACAGATTCCAAGAATGGTTCTCAGTACATGTGACCTCAGGGCCCATATAGTGTTATGAAGGTAGGTTTGCCTAGGTAGAAATCAGGGGAAGGGGCATGTGGTGTTGCATACAGGCTCAGGGCCTTATGGGAAAGAGCAGCATATGGATGAGCATTGCTGATGAAGAGATCACATGACTAGATGAAATACAAGAACTTGTTCAGGAATGATGCTGGAATATGGAACAAATGGGGAAATTGACAGGTGTACACTGAAGGAGTGGATAAAAGAGATGGGAGTCAGCAATTTAAGAAGCAAACAGGAAATGGGGACTGGTTCTGGAGGTCTGTTAATGTGCCACTGGAGACAGGTTATTGTTTGCCTGACAATATAAACAGATGCTAACAAATATTTCAGAGAAGTGAAATTGAGAGAAGTGATGCTATGCTTGGCAAGTTCCTGAGTAGATTTGCTTGGAAAAGATGGCTAACCTTATTTAGAGTCAGCAGATAATGGCAATATGGACCATGCCAGGTAGGGCCTTAGGAAGACAGGGCCAGGAAGATGGAATCTAAGAGAAGTGGAACAAGTTTGTGTACAAGTTAAAAGACGATGGGGAAAAAGAGAAAGAGCTTTGATGATTTTGGTTGTGTGCTCAAAATAACAGCTAATACTGTACGCGATATTACATAGGAACAGATGTGCTGGTGAAAACTCTGATCAGGGTAATGCTGGTGAAAAGCATGGCATGGAAAAGTGAAATTCAAGTCCTTTTCAAGACAGCCAGCAAACGAAAGGATAAATTACATATAACTTTGCATATTAAGATAACTTATTCATAGGAGAAAATAATGAGGGATGTAAGCAGGGAGCAACAGAAATGCAGGAAAATTGGGGGAAACTAAAAGATTGGAATAGAATGCAAAGGAACACAGAGGAACCTATTTTAATTAGGCAGGCAAATACAGTCATTCTGATTTTTTTGGATGTAACAGTTGAGAAACAAGTACTTATATGGGTGGTAATTTACACCATTATGAAACTTCCCTTTGGTTACACCAGTATGGTATCTTAGTTTACTTACAGTACTTACTATGTAGGTTAAATAACCAGTATCTAAAGATGTATTAATATGACCCAGGTAAAATTCTTTAATTGAGGATTGTGTGCATGTTTCATACTTAACATATTTAAGTCCATGAAATACGTTTTTGTTGTTAAATTCAGTTGAAATTGTGAAAAGATGCATGTGGCAATTGTACCATATATACACTGCCAAAGATGTAGGAAATGTAGTTCATGAATATTAGTTCACTACCCAAAATCCAAGTACCCATCTGTGGTATGGGCCGTTATTCACAACCACAAAATGTATTCATTCTCACCAAGTATTAACCTATTATTCCCCAACTGCACATGTGCACAACTCATACTGGCTGTGTCATTAATGATAAAGCAGCACATTTTTAAACTATGACCACCATATCTAATCAAATGTGCAATGCTGGACATAGAAGAGCCATCGTAAAGATAGGAGTGAAGGGACAGCTGTCCTAGTACCTACCTGTAGGGGGAGTCAAACAAGTTGACAGTTTGCAAGCTATCATTACTACCATAACCATCATTGTAATGCCAGCTTGTAAACATTCTTTTCTTTTAAAGTTAGCAGAGAGTTGCTGACACATGACTTGTTGCTATCGAAGACAGTATGACAGTTTACAAGCTGTCATTCGGTGATGTATGCCAACAGGGAAGTTGTTTGGAACACAAACTGCTCTGCTACAGCTCTGTGATATGATGCATAAATAAGAAATTTTAGTCTCTGTGCATTAGAAACAGTATATGTGTTTGGTCATCACAGCTACTAAAATAATTTCCATATTTATGCCACTCAGAAAAAATATGGAAATGTTACTACACCACAGACGCAAAAAAAAAAGACACAGATATCCAAATACTCATAAAACAAACTATTATATACCCCAATTTACATCAGCTAGACTATGATAAAACTGAAAGGCAAAGGCCTGAATATGTAGCTTTATACACCACATATACAAAATTTTTAAACCCTGCAAAAAACATGCCTAACTAAAAGCATCCTGTAGAACTAAAATTCACTCCTACTATATTAGTTCCATGGTGGTGCAGCGGTAGCATTGTTGCCTCACAGCAAGAGGTTCTCCCGTTCGATTCTCGGCTTGGGTTGGGAGTGCCTTCTGTGTTGAGTCTGCATGTCCTCCCCGCAGTTGAGTGGGCATTTGAAAGACATGCGTTGAATGGGCGTGCCTTCGTTGAAGGCTGGGCATCGAGCTGGCAACTCGACACCATAAAGAACAATTGCCAATCATTAGCGGACCGGAGTTCCACTGTGGCGACCCCTAACTGGGAAAAGTCAAAAGACAAACAACAACTAGGTAGGACAAAAAAGACAATAAGAGAATTAGAAATAACACACTTTGGATTATGTGGTGATAGTGCACCAGGACGTGCAACGGATTAGCAAGCAGGAAGCAAGGACAGCTATGAAGAGGATGAAGACTGGAAAGGCTGTTGTCCAGATGACATGCCTGTGGAAGCATGGAGGTGTTTAGGTGAAATGGCAGTGGATTTTTTAACTAGATTTTTTAATGAAATCTTGGAAAGTGAGAGGATGCCTGAGGAATGGAGAAAAAGTGTTTTGGTACCGATTTTTAAGAATAAGGGTGATGTGCAGAGCTGTAGTAACTACAAAGGGATTAAACTGATCAGTCACAATATGCAGTTATGGGAAAGAGTAGTGAAAGGTAGGTTAAGAAGAGAGGTGATGATTAGTGAGCAGCAGTATGGTTCCATAGACCACTACAGATGTGATGTTTCCTCAGAGTGTTGATGGAGAAGTACAGAAGGAGTTGCATTGTGTCTTTGTGGACTTAGAGAAAGCATATGACAGAGTGCCTAGAGAGGAGTTGTGGTATTGTATGAGGAAGTTGGGTGTGTCATAGAAGTATGTAAGAGTGGTACAGGATATGTACGAGGGTAGTGTGAAAGCGGTGAGGTCTGCAGTGGGAGTGACAGATGCATTTAAGGTGGAGGTAGGATTACATCAAGGATCAACCCTGAGCACTTTATTTGCAATGGTGATGGACAGGTTGACAGACGAGATCAGACAGGAGTCCCCGTGGACTATGATGTTTGCAGATGACATTTTGATCTGTAGTGAGAGTAGGGAACAGGTAGAGGAGACCCTGAAGAGGTGGAGATGTGCTCTAGAGAGAAGAAGAATGAAGGTCAGCAGGACTAAGACAGAAAATGTGTGTGTGAATGAGAGGGAGGCTAGAGGAATGGTGAGGATGCAGGGACTAGAGGTGGTGAAAGTGGATGAGTTTAAATACTTGAGATCAATAGTTCAGAGTAATGGTGAGTGTGGAAGAGAGGTGAAGAAGAGAGAGTACAGGCAGGATGAAGTGGGTGGAGAAGAGTGTCAGGAGTGATTTGTGACAGACTAGTACCAGTAAGAGTGAAAGGGAAGGTCTACAAGAGGGTAGTGAGCCCAGCTATGTTATATGGGTTGGAGACAGTGGCATTGACAAAAAGGCAGGAGTCGGAGCTGGACGTGGCAGAATTAAAGATGTTAAGATTTGCACTGGGTGTGACGAGGGTGGACAGGATTAGGAACAAATATATTAGAGGGTCAGCACAGGTTGGAAGGTTTGAAGACAAAGCCAGAGAGGCAAGATTACATTGGTTTGGACATGTGCTGAGGAGGGATGTGGAGTATATTGGGAAAAAGATGCTAAGGATGAAGCTGCCAGGTAACAGGAAAAGAGGAAGGCCCAAGATAAGGTTTATGGATGTGGTGAGAGAGGACATGCAAGTGGTTGGTGTGACAGAGAAAGATGCAGAGGACAGGAAGAAATGGAAACAAGATGATCCGCTGTGGCGACCCCTAACTGGAGCAGCAGAAAGAAGAAGAAATAACACACTAACTGCAGTTAGCCGGTATGAAAAGGGCACTTCCAGTAAAATGGATCAGATTCCTTATCACTACCAGTAAAATGGATCATATTCCTTCTCTCTGATTTCTTTAAGAAATACAGACAGTCATGAACAGAGTGACAGTGAGGTGGTGTGGTAGCTGTCAACATGCCAAGGTGGAATCATGGTGTCCTGCAGAGTTCTACAAGCAAGCAGGGAGCGAAAGAGAGACTTTTAAGATTTAAGTATATTTTTTCAACCTTCCTACCTGCGACTGTATATTCTCGCCTAAAAGCGAGTTTTCTAACTATCTGAGATCTGAAAAGGATTGTTTTCTGCATTTTTTGTGTTTGCACTTTTAAAAGTAGTTTTTTGCCTTGTTTAATTGTTGTAGACAACACACTCAATGTGCTAGCTGATTTAAAGCATTTACAGTGTTCTTTTGCCTAGTTTCTGTTATTTAGGAGAAAAAAAAAAAATTATATATATATATATATATATATATATATATATATATATATATATATATATATATATATATATATATATATATATAAGGTATTGCTGAATTCTAGGCTGTGTTATAGTTCCTGTGTTGCCCATATCCTTAATTGGATAGAAGGAAGCTTCTCTGTTCACCAGTGAGAGTGGGGAGCTTTGTGCAGCCTATCTGTCCCTGGAGGAGTGGTCTCAGCCCAGCAACTAGTAGCTTATTGGCAGTTTTGGGCCATTTCCTATCTCATTCAAACTCCCTGCTTTAAAAGCCGTTTTAGCGTGGTTTTGCACGATCTTGCACAACGTCACGCAGCACCATTTAAGCAGTGTTTTTTTTTTTTTTTTTTTAAGTATTCCCGGCTCCACAAAGTCTGCTGTTCAATTTTTCCCTTAGAACTAGTCAAACTCACAAAATAAGTACTCAACCTTCATTCTACAGCCCAGCACTTGCTCAAATTTCTCAGTAACCACTAAACAAAGCTTAGCACTACACCCCCTTAAACTATCCAGTAGTACAAGGCTCCCTATTCGCCTATTTCCGGACAATCAATAAATCGATTTTTTAAAACATCCAGGCATGTCCAAAGCGCAGTTTCAGGTATACTCTCTAGTCCAGATGGTGAATCTGGGAATCTTGAGGCAATATTACAATTGCCTTATGTACACAGACAACCCTCTCCTCCTTCCAACAAACTCAAATATATGTGAGATGCAACTATACAGCCAAACTGGATGCCGGCCTCTCTCTACCAAAGACTGGCACAGTCAGTCAGGAGGAGAAGGAAACCACTCGCACCACACAATCAGTCTCGCATAGACATATTGCACCAGCAAACAAGACACATAAACCCACAAAAACTTACTTGGTGGCTCTAAATAAAAATCTACCAAAGCAACAGAGACCTCCAAAGCAGACATCCAAGCAACCACTACCCCACAACAACTTTCACGAATCACATACTTCACAAAGTCAGTGTGCCACGAAGATGCAGCCCCCAAGACTAAATAACACACCTAATACACTAGTAATTGAAGACTCTATTGTCAGGCAGTGACGTCCCACTCACCAGACTGAACAAGGAGAAGGTCACTGTAAGCTGCCCGTCGGGTGCCAGGATCCACCACATAACGCAATCACTCAGGTCACTCAACAGCAGGTACAAATATGACTCTGTCATTGTCCATGTTGGTGTGAATGACCTGAGATGTACCTCCCTGGACTACATGAAAAGAGACAGAGGAGCTCTCTGATCATGTAGCCCAGGCCGGTATGACCCCGAGTAGCATCTTGCCCTCACCAAGAATGATGCCACAGTATAAAGACAAGATGATCAATTTTAACAATTGGCCAAGCTATTGGTGTCATTCAAAGGGGATCCAGTGTCTGTCAGCCTGGGATGATATGCTCGACAAGCCAGATTGCTTCACCATGGACAGCTTGCACCTGTCACCCTTAGGCTTCTGAATACTGGCTAAGGCTCTTGCCACCCCCATAGTGCCTTTTTTAGGCAAGGCTCAAAAAAGACAAACCAAACTCTATAGACAATACCAGAAACAAAAAACTAAGGGTAATGCTACTGAATGCCAGAAGTCTAAACCTCAAGATGCATGCACTCAAGGCACTCCTCAATATGGAGAAAATCAATATCTGTGCTGTAACAGAAACCTGGTTCAAGGCTCCAGAGAGCACCCCAGCACTACCAGGATTCAACACGTACCATTCTTTTCGGCCCCAGAACTTGGACTGAAATACTAAAGGTGGGGGAGTATCCATTTTCATCAAGGATACCCACACCTCCAGGTTAGTGGCACTGCACAAGGCAGCGGAGACCATCCATGTGCAACTAACAGTAGGTAAAACTACTTTTCAGTTGGTAGCCTGCTACAGATCACCCACCCTGTCTCAGGACCCCCACTCAGCATTCCTGAGAACATTGGAAAATATGAAGGTCTCACCAAACACCATGTTATTGGGGGATTTCAACTACCCAAACATTGACTGGGAAAACTACTCAAGTCCCAACTCTTTTGCCCAACGGTTCCTGGAGTTTATAAACTCAAATGCCATGGAACAACTGGTCACCACTCCTACAAGAGAGGACAACATACTGGACTTGGTCATTACCAACATGGGGGCTAAATGTTCCACACCAGAGGTAAACCCCTCGTTGGTAAGATCAGACCATAAACTAATCACAATGGACATCAACATCCCGCCCCCACCACCAGCCAAGGAATCCACTGTGAAAAATTTCTCTAAAGCAAACTTCACACTTCTCAAGACCGAGGTGGAACGTTTTAAAGCCCCCGGGCAAATGGAAAATGCTACCCAAACTGCAGAATCCTTTACAATTGTGGTCAATGAGCACCTACAGGAATGCATGGATCATGCCATCCCAAGTAAAACCAAGACTCACTCCTCCAAAAACAGGTGACCAGACTGGTGGACCCCAGCCATAAATAAGCTATACAACAGAAGGAGGAAACTATTACATGAAAAGGCAAAATTCCAAAAAGCGAAGGCCTCCCTGATCAATACTAGCAAGAAACTTTGATCCCTCATAAAATCTTCAAAGGCTAGCTTTGAAAGAAAAATCACCAAAGACACTAAAGATGATCACAAGGTGTTCTTTAGCTACATCAAGAATCTGGGTGGCAACTCTCAGATATGCTCTGAGCTGGTGCATAATGGCACAAAATACACTGAACCCACTGACATTGCCAACATCCTGGCGGACAGGTTCAATGCAAACTTTACTCCCCCCCCCCCTTCCCCCCAAAAGAGCCAGTATCTACCCCAGTAGAATGCAATCCCCCAGACATCACAGACACACAGGTAAAAAGCAGCCCTCTCCAAAGTAAAAAAAAACAGTGTCAATCGGATCGGATGGTATCCCGGGCTGTGTCTTACATGAGCTCCAAAACGAACTAAACCCTAACATAAATTCACTGTTCCAACTCAGTCTTAACACAGGTTATTGTACCCAAAGAATGGCGTACAGCAACAGTGATCCCACTCCAAAAAGGTGGCGCCACAACAGATCCAGGAAACTATTGCCCTATAAGCCTGACTAGCCTGGTCTGCAAGGCTATGGAGCGCATAGTCATGGATCTCATAAACAAAGACATTGGGAACCTCCAAACACTGGACCCTACCCAATTTGGCTTTGTTAAAGGCAGATCTTGCCTCTTAAACCTGGTTGATGTCTTTGAAACAGTTACCAAGGCCATAGAGGAGGGAAAGGTAGCCCAAACGGCCTACTTGGACCTCGCAAAAGCCTTCAACACATACCCCACTCAGGCCTCATAAATAAGCTTACCAGCTTAAGTATTAACCATATGTCACAAGATGGGTTGCAAACTGGCTCAGGGATAGAACTCACATGGTCAGAGTCGTGGGTGCCATGTCCAACTCTAAACCGGTTACAAGTAGCATCCCACAGGGCTCAGTCCTGGGACCCCTCTTGTTACTTCTCTGAGGTATAGGCAAACACAGGAGGACTGTGGCTTATCAAGTTTGCAGATGACCGCAAACTGGGAGCCATAATAGACTCTCCAGCTGACACAAGCATCCTTCAGAATGGCCTTACAGAGATGGATACCTGGTGTCAGAACCATGGCCTCAAGCTAAATGCCAAAAAGTGCATAGTCATCCCCTTTGGGAAAAACAAAGTGCCCACAAACTACCACATAGGATGTAATCCACCAAGTACTGAAGAAGTAATTAGGGATCTGGGGACCCAAGTAGATAGTGACCTGTCCTTTGACAATAACATTGCCAAAGTGGTTTGAAAAAACTTCTATATAGCTCATCTAATCACAAAAGGGTTCACATCTAGATCAAGAGAGAGGTCATTGTGTCACTCTACTCATTGCTCATCAGGCCCATAATGGAGTACAATGCCCCATTTGGGATGTACCTTACCAGACACCTGCAACAGCTGGAGAGACCTGAAAAATACCTCACCAAGAGGATTGTGAGCCTCAAACAGATGCCCTATGCAGCTCGATTAAAGAAGCTCCAGCTCTACTCAGTTGCTTACCGCCTACTCAGAGGCGATCTCTGCCTGACGTTCAAGGCCATGTCTAACCCGGAACTATTGGACATGCTCCACCTCAAGAAAACCAATTCCATTAGAGCTACACGCTCCAGGGATTTAAACCTTAGCACAATAAACAGGACATGCTGGAGGGATAGATTCATATCCCAAAGGCTTCCCTCGCTCTGGAATAAAATCCCAGTCCATGTTAGGCAGAGCCCCTCGCGGACCCTCAAAGAGAATTCTTGAGGAGTGGATGGGAAATCGTAAATTTACTCCTGGGATCACTTTTATGGCCCTGCTGGACAGAGGCTCAGGAATCTAGTCTAAAAGGGAGGCGAAAGACAACTATTCTGGCTAGGCTTATAAATGCCCTAGGGCAGATAGCCTAGTACCTACCTATGAATACAGAAATATAGGATAGTTTTTAACATTTTGCCTAATGACACTCTGGTATCTTGGACCTCACATCATACCTCAGTGATTTTTTAGTACAAATTAATTTTATTTGCATATACAGTAGTGACAGTTATGTGTTGCCTTTTGATAGTTTGCCGAAACATTAAAAGTTGTACACAGCTAAACAGTGAAACTACAAGCTAATTAATGCAATCTCTCTTCATTACTAGAAATTAGGAGGCGATTCAACAGTGTAGGCATTTTAAGCAGCAAGTATGCAGGGTTGCTATCACAACAGCAATAACCAAGTGTTAGCAACCTGTAATGGCCCTACCTTGCAAAGTCTGAAATCATTAACATTTTTGAAACAGGACAAAAATCTTAAAAGGTAGCACCTCATTCTGGTGTGGGCAAGTCAACAGTTCGTAATTATTTATAGCAAACACAAGTTCCAGGAGTTTATAGCATGCCCAGATGAGGTGTAGGTGGAGATTATTTTGTGTGTGTTGACAATGATCTAGGAACCTTCATCTTCATCACCCAAGGATAACAGTCGGTAAAAGTGCAACAGGTTAACTGCAAGGTTGACCAAGATCATCATTTAAGCTTTTACTATTAAAATTGTACATCTGCACTCCATTTTAAAAGAAAGATTACCAAAGCTAAAATATGTACCAGGTAACTTATCTTAAGGTCATATTATGGTAACATTCTCTGAACTTCTCTGAACAATTGCCTTGCCCCCAAAATCATTTGGATAAAGTTGCACCATAATGGAAATTCTAAATGTACTGATTTCAGAATTAGAATATCATTCCTAAACGGATCATCACTGAAGCATGTTCATAAATTAACAGTTTATTTGATACATGATTAAGAGAATGTAGACAAGCTGAATTGTATATCGCTGTCTTGTATTATTTTATAATGAAATGCTACATAGGGCCACATCATTGGAATCAATATTCAGTATTTAGCTATTTGCCACTGGAGTGACTTTAGGTTTGTTTTATGGTGCATAAGTATTTATTATCATGTAAATGTGCAAGTCATCGTCTACAAATTTAAAAGAAATGTTTACCTTGATTGTTCAATTTATCTAGTTAGCATCTTTTTCACATTCTGTTAAAAATTTGATCTACTTCTACATGCTTTTTTAAATATATTTTTGGCCCTTGTCTCTAATCATGAGACTTTTGAAAACTCAGAAACAAGATACTTGCCATAACTGCACAGAACACGCATGCCTAAACATCTTCCCACCCCATGGAAGCCACACTGCTTGAAGACACAATCGGTGAACAGGACATGAACATAGACATATCTTGTGCAGGGTGTGGTACCGCTCAACCTCTTACTGCAAGGAATCTGGATAAAGCCAAAAATAATGGGGGGGGGGGTGCGGCAAAGGCCCAAAAATAGAGACCGATTTTAAATATTGCTCATATAAACTTAGAAAGTTGCTAGAATAACAGGTTTTGGGTTAGCATGCATTTTCTGAATGATATTAGCCCTGAAACTCAAATGTATGTCAATATTTAGTGACTTCAATCCTTTGAGATTTGCCAGAAAACCAGACATTTTATGAGGAACAGACTAAAATGTGAGACGGACAGAGAGAGACAGAGAGTTCCTATAAGATTTTTTTAAAACTCTTCTTTTAAACAGGTCCACCAGTGCATTGAGCTGTTTTTATTTCTCTTCAGCAAATGCATAGTAGTAAGCCATTATGGAGGTATGAGAGGTATATGTCACAGCTGGCATGAGTGCCTTTCCCAGCAAGCAGGAAATATTACACATATAATTATAATTTCACATGCAGTACAGAATTTACCTTTTTTTTTCTCTATTCCTCCAATTTGTGGTTAAGAAGGTGCACAGCTGTAGTCATATCAGACCATACTACCAAACACTTCTTGTGTCCAGTCAACAGTGGTCACCAGGAATACCTTTCAACAGGGGGACCATGGCCACTCAGCTGAAGGCGACTTGAAAGGATCGCTGGTGGCCTTCATGGCCATATTACAGGAGGGGACAGGAGGTCCTCTCCTATTGGTGGTCTGGAGAGGTCACCCGTGGTCTCCTAGTGGCAGTTGTGGAGGCCAATGTTGTTCAAGATGTGTCAAAAGCTGCATGCATACACCTCCCAGCACAGGTGGTCCAGAAGGGAGCCCAGCAGGCCCTCAACCATTGGGACCACTGGAAGTGCAGCCTGGGCATGACATCAGCTATGAAGAGGACTGCTGCATGAGTTGGACCCTGGCCAGCCAGACCACCACTATGACACATATCTCCTATCCAGGCATTTCCCTGGCCTGTGTGTCACTCTGCATACCTTTGTTTGCTGTCCAATCCTGCCCTTCACCAGGCGTTCCAACCTCTGTTTGTACATGCCCATTTATTTTGTCCCCATCTTGTGTCACTACCACCCCATCCATCTGTTTGTGTTTGTACTTCATGTTGGTTTGTCTGCCCCTGAAACCTTCCCTTCTACATCTATTTCTCCCACAGCCATTTACCCCGTACCTTCCACAGTTGCCTTTCATCTTCTTTACATAAAAAGATAGAAGTTTTTCTCACAAAAATAAGCCCTTTTCTCCCACCTGTCATTCCTTACAGTTTTCCTCATGTGTTTTATTAACTTTACTAATACATACATATAAGATGAGCTGTGCTGGCACCTTTATTATGATGACCTTCCTTGCTCCGTCTGCCACAGTGCACATGCCAGAAATGAGGAGTACTGCTGTGCATGAGAACATGCCATCACCTTGGTGTGACGCGTTCCTGTGCTTGTGAACATGCATCACCTTGGTGTGGCGCATTCCTGTGCTTGTGAGCATGCATCACCTTGGTGTGGCGCCTTCCTGTGCTTGTGAGCATGCATCATCTTGGTGTGGCGCTTTCCTGTGCTTATGAGCATGCATCACCTTGGTGTGACGCTTTCCTGTGCTTGTGAGCATGCATCACCTTGGTGTGATGCTTTCCTGTGCTTGTGAGCATGCATCCCTTGGACACATTTGTATATATACACACATTTGTCCAATGTTTCCTGTGACACCACACACTGATCACATGCACCTTGCTAGCTCAGCTCCACCAATACACCTGCACCTGCTCATGACGTGGCTCCATTAGTTTATTAGGCAGTCATTTTCTAGGACTACAAAAGCTATGCGAGTCCTGACATGCATTTCATCAGCTGTGGGCTACAGTGTTATGTGGTATACTTGATATTTAATGCTGCCTGACCACAAAACACTTGCCTATTAATACAACTCCAGAGCTTTGAAGCTCATGCTTTCTACAAGTATTTTAAAAATCGCATCCCTGAAGTCAGTACAATACATATCTGGTCTTGGATATTTCTTTCTGGCAATTTCTTTCCACAGCAACATAATGGCTACAGTTTATTAATGAACGTCTTTCCTACCGTTGCTACTATACGTTCAACAAAATGTTTAGATTAGACATCCCTCCGCCTAAGTTTTGGAGCCCATTTTTTGAAAGCACTGAAAGCAAAAACATATAAAATGAGACTACAGACGCAAAACATAAAACAGCAGACTCTTCATTTAATATCGAACATGGGTTCACTATTTTCCTAAACCTTGCAACGCTCACTGTCATTAACCTTTGGATGTTATGCAGTAAATAAATGGTATTAAATTCTTGCCCTTACTTCATGGGCTAACAACACTATTTTTGCACAAATCTCTGAAATGTGTAAAAATGACATTTTCAAACAGAACTCTCTAAATAATCCAGATACAAGTGCTTTTTTTTCTTAACTGTTAGATGGATCCCTTTACTGCTAACTCCTATTTTCAAAGTTATCAGTCCAGTAAGTAGAAAAGTTGGTATACATAGAGTGTGGCTTAAGTAATGGTTTGCAAAAGTTATTTCATTGTGAAATATACACAGGAAATGTTGTAAACATATGCACGCACATACTGTATATATTGTGTATAATGTCGTCTTTCGGCTGCTCCTGTTAGATAATCCGGTGTGATGACCCCTGTTTCCATTTCTTCCTATCCTCTGCATCTTGCTCTGGTCACACCAATGTCCTCTCTCTCCACATCCATAAACCTTATCTTAGGCCTTCCTCTTTTCCTGTTACCTGGCAGCTTCATCCTTAGCATCTTTTTCCCCAATATATTCTGCATCCCTCCTCAGCACATGTCCAAACCAATGTAATCTTTCTTCTCTGGCTTTGTCTCCAAACCTTCCAACCTGGGATGACCCTCTAATATACTTATTCCTAATTCTGTCCACCTTCATCACACCCAGTGCAAACATCTTTAACTGTGTCACGTCCAGCTCTGACTCCTGCCTTTTTGTCAATACCACTGTCTCCAACCCATATAACATAGCTGGCCTCGCTACCCTCTTGTAGACCTTTCCTTTCACTCTTACTGGTACCAGTCTGTCACAAATCACTCCTGACACTTCTCCACCCACTCTATCCTGCCTGTGCTCTCTTCTTCACCTCTTTTCTTCACCTCTCTTCCACACTCACCATTACATTAAAATGTTCATCCCAAGTATTTAAACTCGTACACCTTTGCCACCTCTACTCCCTGCATCCTCACCATTTCTCTAGCCTCCCTCTCAATCACACACATATATTCCATCTTAGTCCTGTTGACCTTCATTCCTTTTCTCTTTAGAGCATATCTCCACCTCTCCAGGGTCTCCTCCACCTGTTCCCTACTCTCACTACAGATCACGTCATCTGCAAACATCATAATCCACGGGCAACCCTGTCTGATCTAGTCTGTCAACCTGTCCATCACCACTGCAAATAAAGGGCTCAGAGCTGATCCTTGATATAATACCACCTCCACCTTAAACACATCTGTCACTCCCACCGCAGACCTCAACACTGCCACACTACCCTCATACATATCCTTTACCACTCTTACATACTTCTCTGACACTCCCGACTTCCTCATACAATACCACAACTCCTCTCTAGGCACCCTGTCATATGCTTTCTCTATGTCCACAAAGACACAATGCATCTCCTTCTGACCTTCTCTGTACTTCTCCATCAACACTCTCAGAGCAAACATCACATTTGTAGTGCTCTTTCCTGGCATGAAACCATACTGCTGATCACTAATCATCACCTCCCTTTTTAACCTAGATTCCATTACTCTTTCCCATAACTTCATGCTGTGACTGATCAGTTTAATCCCCCTGTAGTTACTGCAGCTCTGCACATCACCCTTATTCTTAAAAAATCGGTACCAAAACACTTTTTCCATTCCTCAGGCATCCTCTCACTTTCCAAGACTTCATTAAACAATCTAGTCAAAAACTCCACTGCCATTTCACCTAAACACCTCCATGCTTTCACAGTATGTCATCTGGACCAACAGCCTTGCCATTCTTCATCCTCTTCATAGCTATTCATACTTCCTCCTTGCTAATCCACTGCACTTCATGATTCACTATCCACACATCATCCAACCTTCTCTCCCTCTCATTCTCTTTATTCATCAACCCCTCAAAGTACTCTTTCCATCTGCTCAACACACTCTCCTCGCTTGTGTTTCCCTCATTATCCTTTATCACCCTTAGCTGCTGAACACCTTTACTAGCTTTCTCTCTGTCTAGCCAATCAAAACAGGTCCTTTTCTCCCTCCTTAGTGTCCAGCCTTTCATACAACTCTTCATACGCCTTATCCTTAACCTTCGCCACCTCTCTCTTTGCCATACACATCATCTCCTTATACTCCTGTCTACTTTCTTCATCACTCTGACAATCCCACTTCTTTGCCAACTTCTTTCTCTGTATACTCTCCTGTACTTCCTCATTCCACCATCAGGTCTCCTTGTCCTCCTTCCGCTTTCCAGATGTCAGACCAAGCACCTTTCAAGCCATCTCCCTTACTACCTCTGCTGTAGTTACCCAGCTATTCACTAACTCTGCACTGCCACCCAGTGCCTCTCTTAACTCTTCCCTGAACTCCACCTCACAATTACCACTTTTCAATTTCCACCATCTGATCCTTGGTGCTGCCCTCACACACCTCCTCCTTCTCTTGATCACCAACGTCATCCTACAAACCATCATCCTATGCTGCCTAACTACACTTTCCCTTGCCACCACTTTACAGTCTCCAATCTCCTTCAGACTGGCCCTTCTACACAAGATATAATCCACCTGTGTGCATCTTCCTCCACTTTTGTACATCACCCTATGCTCCTCCCTCTTGTTAAAATGCGTATTCACCACAGCCATGTCCATCCTTTTCGCAAAATCCACTACCATCTGACCTTCTGCATTCCTTTGCTTAACACCATACCTACCCATCACTTCCTCATCCCCACTGTTCCCTTAACCAACATGCCCATTGAAATCTGCTCCAATCACCACTCTCTCACCCTTGGGTACAGTCATCGCCATTTCATCCAACTCACTCAAAATTTTTCTTTCTCATCCATCACACACCCACCTTGTGGAGCATATACACTAACAACATTCATCATTACACCATCAATTTTCAGCTTCATAAACATCACTCTGACACTCTTTTCACCTCAAACACTCTTAGCATACTGTTCCTTCAGGATAACCCCTATGCCATTTTTCCTCCCATCCACACCATGATAACATAATTTGAACCCACCTCTGATACACCTAGCCTTGCTCCCCTTCCATCTGGTCTCTTGCACACACAATATACCAACCTTCCTTCTGTCCAACATATCAGCTAGCTCTCTCCCTATACCAGTCATACTGCCAACATTCAAAGTTCCGACCCTCACTACCACAGTCCTAGCCATTACCTGCCTTCAGGCATGCCTTCCCCCTCTTCTCCTCCTATATATATATTTATATATATATATATATATATATTTATATATATATATATATATACACACACACACACACACACGGTTCCCCTTTATAATCTCGAAATACTGAAATCTCAAATTTCAGCATCTCAAAACCATAAAGGCGAACGTTCAAAATCCCGAAACCCCAAAACCGCGAAATACAAAATCGTGAACATATATACACCACACACAAACTATCCTACCCACACTACATACACAAACACAACACAAATCAACACACCTACACTACATATAAGCCCCCTGCACCCTCCACACCCCCTCTACTTATATATACTAACTCCAAGATCGCACAAACAGGAAAAGACAAATAAACTCACACCCAGACAATCCACAGTCCCTCGCACACAAACACACACATACAAACACCATCCAACACTTACACACTCCTTTCACCTACCTACCCTAACCCACACGTATAACTTACAAACACACTCACATACATTCAAACTTCCAACCAAATCCCTTACAAGACACTCACTTACCTTAAATTGCACCTAAATCCACACACGACACCGTACACCATCCACAGAACACACTAGACAAAGTGTAAAGCCATAACTGTGAATTCGAGACATTCGAATTCGCGATTATGCACTTTCGCTATTTTAAAAATTCGCCTTTATGGTCTCGGGATACTGAAATTCGAGATTTCAGTATTTAGAGATTGTAAAGGGGAACTATATATATATATATATATATATATATATATACATACATATACATACATACACACACATACATACACACATACATATTTATTTAATATAGTGTATACATTACACACACAGGTATACAATACTATAGACAGTACACCGATTAATAAGGAACTGAAAAAACTCTTGGTTTATCTGCTTAGTTTTAATTTTACATAAATTATGCACAGCAAAAATTATTGCAACATTGTAATAGTGAATACTTTCTTACAGTACTTCCTAAAAGAGGCACTGAGATTATAGTATTAGTTGTGTAGATGTAAAATATTACTGGCACGATAGATTTTTTTGGAAAACACCACTGCTGTTTCTTAAATCATCTGCCCTGCCATGCAATAACACAGATGCAGTATTATACAAGTTATAAGTTATCAGCATAGTGCAAGTAAAATATTTTGCTGTGTTTAAACCAACTGGATGTATGCAGTATTCAAAATATAAGTGCAGATAGTGCGGAGGATTAATCAGCCCCAACCCCATTGTAGCAGTGCACGGACTACTGAACTGCCGGAACCATTTATTTATTAATTATTTGTAGTCACTGGACATATGCAGTATTCAAAATATAAGTGCAGGTAGTGCGGAGGATTAATCAGCCCCAACCCCATTGTAGCAATGCACGTACTACTGAACTGCCGGAACCATTTATTTAGTAATTATTTGTAGTCACTGGACATATGCAGTATTCAAAATATAAGTGCAGATAGTGCGGAGGATTAATCAGCCCCAACCCCATTGTAGCAGTGCACGGACTACTGAACTGCCAGAACCATTTATTTATTAATTATTTGTAGTCACTGGACACATGCAGTATTCAAAATATAAGTGCAGGTAGTGCGGAAGATTAATCAGCCCCAACCCCATTATAGGAGTACACGGACTACTGAACTGCCCGAACCATTTAATTTATTAAATTATTTATCGTCACTTGTTTAATGGAAAAGTCTGACTGCGCCTTGAAGACCCATTTGCAGTGGAGGCTCAGGGAGCATATATATGGGAGCCCTTCATTTGTTTGAACATTCAAATGTTTGAAACTCATATGGCTGACACCATATGAGCGAATGTTTGAAAGGCCGACAAATGATGGCGGAGATCCCGCTACAGTGCGAGAGTGGGAGATTCCCCTTTCCTGCACTGTAGTGCCATCTCGGAGTGAGAATATTTAAGTAGCAGGGGGTGTAGGGGTGCATGGGGGGCTGCCCCCCTGCATAACACAGTTTTACTGTGTTTACAGGTAGGTAAATGGTGCTATTTCAGGATGTCGGTATTTCGGAATGTCAATCATATGGTAGACCCATTATATATATATATATATATATATATATATATATATATATATATATATATAAATAAGAGAGAGAGAGAGACACACACCACACACACACAAATAGATAGACAATGTTTGTTGCAGACGTTGGACATGCTGAAATAAATGTTCAAACACAACAAACATGATTACAGCACTGCTACGGAGTGCATTTGCAGCACCCCCTGCTTTTCTAATGACAGCTTATTAACACAGATCACTACTAGTAGTGAAGGCAGCATGTTTACATATGAATCACTAAATACAGGGGTACATAATCACAACCTATAAATAGAACATCTACACATAATCACAACCTATAACAGAACATTCTGCACTGTGGAAAAAACATTTATCCATGTAGTATAAGCAAATAAATAAAGCAGCAGCCTTATGAGGTTGTAAATTGAATAAAGTGACATGTTAATAAGAAGGCCTTTGCTTCATTATTGCAAAACATTAAGTTTACATAATACAAAGTTGGAGAAGCGTCTCTGAATGAACATGACAACTGTGTTGAAGCTTTCCTACATAAGGTTATCAAAGCAGACAGTAGTAAGAATTTCACACGACAATACAACAGCAATATTTTTATTTAACTTTACTTGTACAACAACTGCTGTACATAATTATCACTAGAAAAATCCTGCACTTAAAACACCTGTGCCTGACAACCTTATAAGGACAGTAGCACTACATATTATAGTATCACAAGTAACATTGTGCATTTATTTTTATACAGACCGGGAGTTAGCCATACAAGGACCAAAACACACAGCTTTACTGGGTTTGTCCAAATGACATGTCCTATAATTTTAATGGAAGCCGAATGTTCAGAGCAGGTGAAGGAACTACTGGTGCTGTAAAATACACAGTTATATACTCGGATATTTATAAGCAAATTTTGTGGCGATACTATCTATGGTGGTATGCACATGCTAATTTAAGAAAAAAATTATTGGCAGATAAGAACTACATGACCTATCAGACAAACATTTCCTTAACTACTTGATAAGCTACAGATTCTATGTGAACAACGTAAGCTATTTTTCTACCCTTGTAAAAGCTGGCCTTTTGCCTCATGTAGATTTGAATTTGACTTCCGTTTTTACTTTCTCTTCTCTCACTGAGGAGTAAAAAAAAAAAAAAAAATCTTTAAATTTCCCTTTTAAATGCTTCAGTTCATATTGTGACATCCCCACTCTGGGCCAGTAATCAAGGAGCCTGAATCCTCACCACTGACACTGGAGAGGGACGTTCACTTGAACTACAAATAGGTACGCTCAGTATTTCCAGATGCAGACCTCTCTGCATTAAGCACAATTTCCCTTAAGAGCACACAGGGAACACGCTCAGTCCAGGGGGTTGGTTCCTCTCTATATCTGTCCAACTCTGCAATACGACACCCACTGGCACAGCTTAGAGCGGAGTCCTTAGCTGTGGTTCCAAGCTAAGTCCTCCCACACCCTCAATGTGAAACCATTGCTGTGTGTCCCTGCTCCCTGCTAGCACAGATTCACCTGCTGTGCACCCCTTCTGCCCAGACTATAAGGTAGTTATCACTGCCACCAGAATCTCTGCCAGCTACTTTAAGGTTCTTTCAAGGGTACTAATTTATACTGAGTGAAATTATTAATACAAATGGTAATGTTGACCAAACAGCAAGGCTTTCAGGAGTGGCCACAGTTATCACCAAATAAATATATGCAAATACTCTCAAAGCTTAAAATATTTTCTAAAAAAGGACTAGCCACAATGAAAAGTTTAAATATTTAATAATAAATGAACAAAAAAATTCTAAATAACTATTTACAGTAAATACCAGAGTTTCATTCACAGGAGATATTAGAAATAACAATGATGGAAAGTTCCACACAGTTATAGAAAAACAGTAGTCAGCTAGCCTCACTATTCCCGATTGACCAAAAGAATTACTGTCCCTACTTTCTGAATAGAGCAAGGCAAGATAATGTAGGAGAGTAGTCCTTGTTGTCAGATCCAAGAAAGTACACAGAATGCTGAGAGCAATTTCCTACTAATATCTAATTATTATTTCAGAGTTGATTACACAATGACATCACATCTGGTAATCTGACCGTTTCCCACACTATCCCTCATCACTAGAAGCTGACAGGATTTTAGCACCCATGTGTTACCATACACACAGAGCTTTGCTAAGATGTGGTGTAGCTGCTGTAAGTCATAAAACCATTTCACTATTCCTACAGGAGCTTCAACCTATTCTCTAGTACAGATAGTGTCTCTCTGGCTCCATTCAAAACATCTTTATGGCTTAAGCCATAAAGTAATGTAATTTCAGATATATTTTAAAGTTTGCTGTAGCTGGATTATGATTATCCTCTGCTCTCTTAAAAACATATATATTTAATTCAGTTGCAATACATGTACATTTCTTTTCCTTCCAGCAGGACAAACTGTTGATACATTTTCAGCACAAACATCTGTACAAATCAGTTTGCTATACAATTAACATATAATTATTTACAAAATTCTGGCTAGTTGCGGCTGCACATGTCACACATCCATCCACTGCCCTACTTCGCCTGGCATGGCTGGCGGTACCTGCTATCATCACACACATCTGAGAATATACTTAGTAACTCTGTTAGACTTTGCTAGTGAGATACTCACAGAAGGATCCATTTTCTGATAGCACAGAATAAAGTTGCAGAGAATTACATCTGGAGGGACGGACTTGCTTCTGTATCATCATTCTCACCCTTAACAGTGTTTGAGACAACAATTCTCCTTTGCATCTCGTCTATTAATGTGGTAATTTTACAGGTCCTTGAGTGTGAGAAGCAGATTCTCAAATGACTGGCAACTCTCTTCTGTAATGAGCTTCTTATACTCTCATTCCAGAGAGCAGAGTACTGATAAGACACCATATTCTACACAAAGGTCATCCACAGCTCCTCCACAAATGTCATTCCTGGTGCTGCATGACACACAACTTTGGAAAAATTTTATGTCCCATTTGTTCCCCTACCTGGGAATTTCACAGAGGATCAGAGAAGGTCAGAAATGTGCAGAGGGGGCCGTCAGTCAGACAACCATGAGTATACTTTATAACACCTGCATCCTTGCAATAAGTGTCCTTGTATTTGTCTAATCCTGCACCTGCCAGGGGATCATGTACCCACATTACTCCAGGGGCCCACAGTACCTTGGCCCACAGAAGTGTATGCTTATGCACACCAGTGTTGAGAGTCTCATCAAGCCATCTGGTGGGATCCAACACTTGTCTCCAAGCTGTGCATTTACATCACTGTCCCTCTTCTGAGGTACTGTGGTAATGCACAGCTAGCTCTGCCCTGCACTCTCCCCAAGATAAGCATACCCATCCACCATTGCAAGCTCTATCACAGACCTGACAAACTAATCAAACTTGGGTCACCTGGGCTACACTTGGGGCTATATCCATTTTTGGTCAAAGTTTTGACGACAAACTCAGTAGATATGTAGGAAAACTATGAGCATCAGTGATGGATTTGCACTTAAATCTTAGTTGTGTAAACCTTTCAGGTACTAGCAGTAAGTTAAAATTAGCGTAGGGGCTGTCCTGCATAGCAACATAGAGTAGTGGTTGACAGCATCGGAGTATGTTGCAATATGAATTGTGTGTGTGTGTGTGTGTGTGTGCGTGTGTTTGTGTGTGTGTGCATGCAAACGTGTGTGTGTGTGTGCGTGTGTGTGTGTGTGCGTGTGTTTGTGTGTGTGTGCATGCAAACGTGTGTGCGTGTGTGTGTGCGTGTGTGCGTGTGTGTGTGTGTGCATGCAAACGTGTGCGTGTGCGTGTGTGTGTGTGTGTGCATGCAAACGTGTGTGCGTGTGTGTGTGTGTGCATGCAAACGTGTGTGTGTGTGCATGCAAACGTGTGTGTGTTTGTGTGTGTGCATGCAAACGTGTGTGTGTGTGTGTGTGCGCACGCATGCAAACCGGTGTGTGTGTGTGTGTGTGCGCACGCATGCAAACCGGTGTGTGTGTGTGTGCGCACGCATGCAAACCGGTGTGTGTGTGTGTGTGTGCGCACGCATGCAAACCGGTGTGTGTGTGTGTGCGCACGCATGTAGGTGTGTGTGTGTGTGTGCGCACGCATGTAGGTGTGTGTGTGTGTGCACGCATGTAGGTGTGTGTGTGTGCGCCCGCATGCAAACCGGTGTGTGTGTGCGCACGCATGCAAACCGGTGTGTGTGCGCGCATGCATGCAAACCGGTGTGTGTGTGTGTGCGCATGCAAACCGGTGTGTGTGTGTGCGCACGCATGCAAACCGGTGTGTGTGTGTGTGCGCACGCATGCAAACCGGTGTGTGTGTGTGTGCGCACGCATGCAAACCGGTGTGTGTGTGTGCGCACGCATGCAAACCGGTGTGTGTGTGTGCGCACGCATGCAAACCGGTGTGTGTGTGTGTGTGTGCGCACGCATGCAAACCGGTGTGTGTGTGTGTGCGCACGCATGCAAACCGGTGTGTGTGTGTGCGCACGCATGCAAACCGGTGTGTGTGTGTGTGTGCGCACGCATGCAAACCGGTGTGTGTGTGTGCGCACGCATGCAAACCGGTGTGTGTGTGTGTGCGCGCATGCAAACCGGTGTGTGTGTGTGTGTGCGCACGCATGCAAACCGGTGTGTGTGTGTGTGTGTGTGTGTGTGTGTGTGCGCACGCATGCAAACCGGTGTGTGTGTGTGTGTGTGTGTGTGTGTGTGTGCGCACGCATGCAAACCGGTGTGTGTGTGTGTGCACGCATGCAAACCGGTGTGTGTGCGCACGCATGCAAACCGGTGTGTGTGCGCGCATGCATGCAAACCGGTGTGTGTGTGTGTGTGCGCACGCATGCAAACCGGTGTGTGTGTGTGTGCACGCATGCAAACCGGTGTGTGTGTGTGTGCACGCATGCAAACCGGTGTGTGTGTGTGTGTGCACGCATGCAAACCGGTGTGTGTGTGTGTGTGCACGCATGCAAACCGGTGTGTGTGTGTGTGTGCACGCATGCAAACCGGTGTGTGTGTGTGTGCACGCATGCAAACCGGTGTGTGTGTGTGCACGCATGCAAACCGGTGTGTGTGTGTGTGTGCACGCATGCAAACCGGTGTGTGTGTGTGCACGCATGCAAACCGGTGTGTGTGTGTGCACGCATGCAAACCGGTGTGTGTGTGTGCGCACGCATGCAAACAGGTGTGTGTGTGTGTGCACGCATGCAAACAGGTGTGTGTGTGTGTGCACGCATGCAAACAGGTGTGTGTGTGTGTGTGCACGCATGCAAACAGGTTTGTGCGCACATGCAAACGGGTTTGCGCGCATGCAAACGGGTGTATGCACAAGGCATAAAGGTGACATCCAGATGTACCATCCTCCGAAATAATTGCCTAATTTCCTTAGGAATACCAGTCTAAGGAAACTCAGGAGGTAACCAGTACATCCAGGAAGGAAAATGACTAGGGGGAAGGAGGGAGGGACAGCATCCTGCAACAGTAAAGGAAAGGACCAACTTCTTACATTCACTGTTGCAGTACTTTTCATATATGGGAGAGCGCCAAAGCTTAAGAAGAAACTTTGAGAAGGAAGGAGCAGGAGAGCTCTCTAAGAAGCCATGAAGAATGGCCCTAGCAAAACCAGCTCTAGCTCTGGAGATACCATTCAACTTGTAGTGCTTGGTAAAAGTATGCACAGAAGTCCAGGCAGCTGCTTCAAGGACAGAATTAGTACCCAAGCCCTTGATAAAAGCACCAGAAGAAGCCACTGCTCTAGTAGAATGCATCTTTAAAGAAGAAGGAAGGCTCTTACCATGAAAAGTACAACAAAGGCTTTTGAGATCCAAGAAGAAACAGATTGCTTGGATGCAACTAATCCTAGAGACCTATGATGAAAAGAAACAACTGATCAGATTTTCTAATAAATTTAGTCTTATCCAGATAAAATTAAAGTTGTCTATGCACATCCAAGGTATGCAAGCATCCTCTCACTAGCAGACTGCGGAGAGGGGAAAAAGTCAGCAAATGAATAAGTGACAACTTATTAACCACCTTGGGTACAAAAGAAGGATTAGTATATGCAAGGGCACCCTGTCCTTATGAGACATCAAAAAAGGTGAACAAGCCATAAAGGCTTACCACTCAGGCAGAAGTAAGAGCTAGCAAAAGAACAGTCTTCCAAGAACAATGTTGTAAGGAAGCTGAAGCAGCAGACTCAAAAGGGAGCCAGAGTCAGCTTCGCCAAAACAAAATTAAGATCCCGGGGAAGAGTAATAGGCTTTCTGGGAGTTCTAATGTGAAGGATGCCTTTAAGGAATTGTTTAGCCTCAAATCTGGAAGCAAAAGGAGGAGTTAAAGGCAAACAAGCAGAGACAGCTGATGAGTGGGCCTTAATTAGGAGAATAGGCCAAACCAGCACTGAGCAACTCCCACAATTAAGAGAGAACCAAAGGAACATTCACAGTAAGTGGGTCTAGGTTAAGAGAGACACCAAATAGAAAACCTCTTCCATTTGGATAAGTAGGATGTCCTAGCAGTAGGTTTCCTGGCCTCTTGCAGGACCTTCAGCACATCCTCAGAAAAAAATGTGTCTATGTGGAATTAAAATCCTATCACCTACATTGTCAGTTGAAGAGTGGACAAGAAGGGATGGATAACAAACCTCTTGATCTGTGTGAGTAGATCCACCCTGTGAGGCAACGTGTGATGACTGCCCTTGGCTAAATGCAGAAGAGGGAACCAATGCTATCTCAACAAAAGGGAGTCACCAACAAGATTTTGGGAGCGTCCTGTTGAATTTTGAACAGGACTTTTGGAAGGAGAGGAAGTGGAGGGAATGCATAAAGAAACATCCCCTGCCAAGAAAAAGAAATGGTGTCCACATTCCACACCAGAGGACCTGGTACTATGGCACAAAAAGTGGAAGCTGTCTGTTCAGAGGGGCAGAAAATAGATCTATTTGAGGAGTACCCCACTGGTAGACAATGTCCTGGGAAGCATCCATTTATGGGATTGAGTTAAGACCTGCTTAGTGTGTCTACCACAATGTTTTGACCTGAAGGGATGTAAACTGCCTGAAGAGTCACTTAATACTGAACAGCAAAATCCCACAGCAGAAGTGCCAACTGACAAAGACGATACGATCTTGTTCCTCTCGGTTTGTTTATATACCACAACAATGTGGTATTGTCTGTGAATAACATGAGAGGCCCTAGAGAGAGGATGAAAGGCCTGAGGAGCCAGCAGAAAGGGTCTCCTCTCGGACACTGATGTGCTCCTTCTGCTGAACAGGTGACCACACCCCCTATACCTTTAGGGAGCCAAAAGATGCACCCCATCCCACATCTGAAGCATCTGCGAGTAGTTCCTGAGAGGGAAGAGGGGGGATGAAAAGGGAGCCATGGACTTGGAGACACCTGCTGAATCCACCAGAGAGGTTCCTTCCAGAGACAAGGTAGGAGAGGAACTAAAAAAAAAAGTCTAGGGGATGTGCATATTGACGCCAAACTGACTTCAGAAAACCACTGAAGCTTTCTCATGTGGAGTTTGTCCAGAGGGAGCATAGGAATGGTGGACGCCATGAAACTTAGAGCTCTCAGAAACTCCCTGCCTATAATGGAGTCCAGAGGAAGAATAGTTTGAAAGAAGGAAATGACAGTGAAGCCCTTTGGAGGGGACAGGGATGCCAGCCTAGGCACAGTCTGAATCCTGCAACTCCAGAAAGACGTTATCTTCAGAAGAAATCAAAAAGACTTTTTGAAATTTATTGTGAACCTCAAGCTCTGAACAAGGGAAATGGCAAAATTAAGATTTTTGCAAACAGATCTCTGGAGAGGATGCCTGAATCAGCAGGTCATCCAGGTAAGGAAACATTTGGTTCCCCTGAAGCCTGCAAAAAGCAATCAAAGGAGCCAGCCATTTGATAAATGCCCTTGGTGCAGCAGAAAGGGCAAAGGCCAAAAGGCAAAGCAGAGAACTGAAAATGCCAGTAAGCAACAGAGAAATGCAAAAACTTCCAGAAAACAGGATGGACTGGAATATGAAGTTAAGTATCCTTGAGATCCAGACACAACATAAAGACCTGAGGTAGCAAAAGAGGAAAAACAATCTGAAGGGATAGCATCCAAAAGGTGGGCCACCTTCAGAAAAGTATTTAGACTGTCTAGAATTGGTCTCCAGGTACCCTCTTTTCCGGGCACTAGAAACATTCTGGAATAAATCCCCCTCCCCCTTTGGGACACAGGAACCTGTTGAATTGTTCCCAGAGTCAAAAGTTCTCAAAGAACCTCTGGGGAAAAAAGGAAGTTGTTCTGAAGGAGGCTGAGGAATGCACATAAAAGGGGGACAATTTCTACACCATGAAATACCCCTAATGATGGACAGAGCCCAAAAATCCTGAGTAATCTGAAGACAAACAGAAAGGTGAAGAAGAATGTGGCTGGGAAGAGATGGATAGTCATACAACACCTAGTTTATCAGGAAAGGAAGACTTCTGAGTCCCTTGAGGTCTGAGTAGCCTCCTTAGCAGGAGAAGCCCACTTGCCACTCTCTTTTTGTCCTTAGTAGGGCAAGATTGCAAACAAAGACTGGCTTATTGGGATAATTTTTTCTGAAATTTAGGCACAGGAGAGACAAACATATATTCGCGTTCCTGTAAGGCCTTTCACTTGCCCTGAAGGGACTTAAACAAACCAGCAGCTGCTTCCACAAACAAAAGTTTTGTATCAAGAGGGGCATCCATCAAATCAATCTTCATATCATCAGGTAAAGGTTAAAGCCTAAGCCAAGAGTACCTCCTCATCACTGTGCCAAAAGCATCTGCTGCCTCATTAACTACAAACCACTTGAAAGGAAGTCCCTAAGAAGGAAAGAAATTTTATCCTCAAAGTCTGGAAGATCAGAAAGAAGCTGACAAGCCTGAGAAAGAAGAGGCAGCACATATTTAGATATATGGGTCTGACACTTAATAGCCCTAAAAGCCAGAGTAGCAGAGGTGTAAACCACCTTACCTAGCCTTTTCCATGGTTCTGCTGAATTTATTAGAAGGCAATAACTTGGGTGAAGGAAGCAATTGAAAAGGCTGGTCAGAGGCTACAGACACCACTGAAGGGTCAGCAGCAGGACATTTGTACAAAAAGTTAGGATCCTCAGGCACCCTGTAAAACTCAGCAGGCTCCTTAGGAGCAGGGGGACAGAAAATCAGGAGCTTTAAAGGTACTGGAAAAAGAATCTATCAAAGCTGCCAAAACAGGAGGAATAGCACATGGTTTCAGAGATTCCATCTACAACTCTTAGTACCTCTTATGGTGTCAGATACCAGAGTACAATCCCATTTAAAAAAAATCACATCATCCATCCTGGTGATTGTGTCCCAAAATGAAATATCGTCAAAGGGAGCATCAGGACTATTAGATTCCTCCTCCTCCTCTGACCCATAGTTTAAAGGAGAAGGAATATAGAAGATTAAGCAAGGGATTCCTCATCAGAATCAGACTCCTCCTTAGAGAAATCCTGTTTCCTGGGCCTTTTAAGGAGCATACAGGGCCAAGGGGGTGCAGGAACTCCCTGAGGTGGTTTTAATGCCATTAAAGCATTAAACAAACCTTGAGTAAAGGCCTGCCACTCACGCTGCAGATCCCTAGGAGCAAAAACCTGTTTAGTTTTTTTGTTTGTTTCTACTTTAAAGGAATGTCTCCCCTAAAACTTAGAAGGCACTGACCCAGAATGGCATTCAATAATGGTAAGCAGGAACTTCTTCCCCAACTAAAATCTGCGGAACACCCCTAGGACCCTCAGAAATAATCAGCCGTGGCTCCCCCTTAACATCTGAATCAGACACCTGCATAGCCTCATCGGACGTACTGCCAGCTAGATCCTTGCCGGCCTCCAACCTGGTCATGGCAGAGTATTCTGGCAATAAAGCCGGGTAAGCCTCCATGTTTTCACTGACCTCAGAAGAAATACCCGGTGGAGGCTGGAAAGTGAAAGATTCCACTCTAAATTTTTAACCTTTATTCCCAATGGCTGACCCTCGGGGTGGGAAGATCCTTTCACTGTATCTTTAAAGAGAAGCTTAAGGTGCTAGTTTTCAAGATACAAAGAAAGAGAAGAAAGCCGACTACGAAGGGTTTTC
The DNA here is from genome assembly GCF_019279795.1 of Protopterus annectens. Classification (NCBI taxonomy): domain Eukaryota; kingdom Metazoa; phylum Chordata; order Ceratodontiformes; family Protopteridae; genus Protopterus; species Protopterus annectens. The sequence continues at coordinate 21,617,164 of NC_056746.1, forward strand.
TGTACGAAAGCCTAACAAATCGAACAGGCCATATGGTCGTGAGAAGCTCCTAGGTAAAAAACACACTTATTGTAGCAGTCTTCATGGGGAATCTGTCTCCAGCACTAGCGTTTACCCTTCCTGCATGATATTAGCCCCCGACAGCAACAGAAAAAAGCTAAGAAAAACCACAATGGGATACTTAACTGCAACGGCTCGGTACCAGCAAGACATGGTAGGCGTGTTCAGCCGGTGAATGAAAACTTTGTTCAGAATGACAGAAATGACCCAGGTATTCAGACAGATGATCTGGAGATGTGTTTAGACTAGCGTCAAAGAAGTTCTGAGGATGGTACGTCCCGACGTCACCTTTATGCCCTAAGCTACACTAGGAGCATGTGTGTGATGTTCGGCATATCTTAAAGCAACAGTAGGCTTTGGTATACTGGCTGACATCGGGCTTCCACAGCAGGGAATCCTATACATTAAGAATGTAAGGACATCATGAAATCTGCTTTGTGGCATAGAAAGAAATTTTCACAGTGTTGTAGGGTACAGAAGAAAAAAATTAAAATTTCATATTATTTCTCATGTTACGAGCTAGCTTTGATCAAAGTAAACCCAATCTCATTGGAATCTCAAATAGCTTTGTGATAATATAGCAACACTTTTGTTTATTTAATCAGCTGGAATGGTTAATAACATACACTATTTTCATTCAAGAATTACTTGTCCAACCGTCACTTGTAAGAGCTAAAGGCATCAAAGGCAGTCAGGTTGTGTATTTTTAGGTGAAGTAACAGTTTTAATTTGCGAATGCGGCAACAAAATTGTTTTTTTTTTTCTACATGGTGTTTACATTTCACTATACAGTTTTTGGAGGGTTGCAGAGGACAACACCCCCCTCCTCCCCAAAGAAAGCTGACATTAAGTTTGTAAAAGTGTTCCAATCAGGCCATGCCAACAATTTGGCATAAGATTATGTCAGAATCAGGTCTGAGGTTCTGTCCTATTTGCAAGCTATTTTAAAGGTACAAAATGTAGCTATTTTACATGTGAATTGCTATGAACAAAAATATGTTTTGCAGTACAGAGCAGAATAACTACACATTCATACCTTAAGCACCATTTAAGTCAGAAATTAACAAAATATTTAATGCAGATCGCAGAAATATATAGAAATAATACCAATTACTAGTTTTGCTACAGCAGGCAAATTTTCAAGTGCAGTGTGCATTTCCTTTTAATCATGCATTTATTTTCTGTATTCTGTTTGTGTTTGACCCCCCCCCCCCACTGGTCTCAGACTATTGGATCCCCTCTCTGTGCGCCATTTGCTCATGTACTCTACTTATTATCCTTCTGAGTGGTAGGAAGAAACTGGATGGCAGTTCTCGAGGACTTCATGCTGTAGAAAGGGGAGTGGGCTTTTAAAAGGGGAGTGGGCTTTTACTTTGTGCCATCATTTTCCCTTCTCAACTTAGCCAAACATGCGATGCTGGAGGCCATATGCATACAAGTGCTGGAGATGCTGCATACAATATGTGAATGCTCCAACATGTTGCCTCTTAGCAACAGATGTGAACATCTGCAAGGGAGCACTCTTGATAGTTTATCAGTCGTTTCACCCAGGATGTCTCTCCAATACAGTAGAACAGGAGGATGGCCTGACCCTTTGCCACAATGCCATTTCCAAGTGTTTGGCATAGCAGTAATAAATCATCCATCCATAAAAGTTAAACAAAAAAAAAAAAAAAAAAACAAACAGACTGCAATACTGATAAGAAATGAAAAGAAGTTTTTGGAATAGCCCTATTGATATCTAAACATGTCAAATCATAGTTAAGTATTCACAACAAAACAAATAAGTTGATCTGTTTCTATGTACCAAGAGTTTTACATGAGTCTGTCTTAGTAATTTTTAGCGCAAAATGTAGGATTCATGAAAGGCATTGGGAGTTTTTTTTTTATGTGTTGTTTGATACGATTCTTGCATCGAGGCTCATAAATTCCACTTCTATCCCAATAACAAGAAGGACATGCTCTAAAAAAAGGGTGAAATACACAAGTCCAATGATCAGAGAGAGAGACATGACATCTGTAACCTTTTCTAACTTTCAAATTTGCTTTAATATCTCCGCATCAACACAGTTTGAGCTTTTCTTTAAAATAACACATTTAAATATCTTTGATGCCTTTAACTCATTTCTGTCTTGTATTGCACAGAGCTCAGTTTGTCGGCCGCGGTGGTGCAGCAGTTAGCACGGTTGCCTCACAGCAAGAGGTTCTCCAGTTCTATTCTCAGCTGAAGCTCCTCCTGTGCGGAGTGTCCATGTCCTCCCTTCGGTCGAGTGAGTTTTAAAGACATGCAGGTAGGTGCATGTGTGCCTTCTGTGAAGGTTGGGTGCCTGGCTGGCAACTTGACACTGTAAAAACACCATTGCCAATCAATTTGTGGACCGGTGATCTGCTGTGGCGACCCCTAATGGAGGAGGAAGAGAAGGAGAAGTTATGTATGTACTGCATTCCTATAACAATAATACAGCTCGCTTACGATATCCTGCATATCTTGCATTGTCCTAATAGCTCGCATTAAAACCACTTGGATCGACTTCAACTGGATGGATTAGTTCTTTGCTGCAGCATGTTACATCGAGTACAGTCAGATAAAATGGTACAACGTACTCATAGAATTCAACCTAGAAAATATTATTTAAATGCCATTTCAACATCATTTCATTTAGATACACGAACCTGAAGATCGTTAAGCTGTAAACTCCCTGCATCCAAACACGGGACAGTCCAGGGGAGAGAGCGGCAAAGTCTTGAGGAAGGGGGAATACTTGTAATTCTCTCTTCCTTCTTTGAACTTAGATGTATTAAGGGTGGAGGGTATAGTGGTGAAGCCTTCCACATGGGGGTAGAAAGGGGCTTGCTCCTATACAAAAACAAACATTCTCTTGTATTTTCTGCAAGTTTGTACAGCTATTAGCGGTCACTTAGTGACCACTGCTTCTCCATGTTCACTTTTCCTACAGTAATAATTTCATAGCAGTCACTGCAGAAAATGGCAACTAAAATTACAGACCACAGTGTTAGTGAATTACAACAGTTTCTGTATTCTGCATTGCATTTACTCTTGTATTATACTAACCATGAAGACATTTAAGACAACAGTCGCAATCCTATTGTCGAATAAGTGAACGGTTACTTTCTTTTAGTAATATATTGGTTGATTTGTAATATCCTTCAGGTATTGTCATATTTAAGAGGATATTTAGAGAGAGTAGCACTATAGTATTAGTACAGTATTACTAATGATTTCTGAAAAGTATATTCAGCCTTTGAGTATACTCATGTATGTAAGACAATGAAGAACATCCAAGGTCCAAAAATGGTCTCCGAGAACATAGAGTAACATTATAACATTACATAGCCTCTTGATTGTGCAGTCTGATATAACATTTTGCCCAAGGATGGCAATTGATGCAGATGATACAAGCTGAAGCAACTTTAGGAAAAAAGATCGAAGCATGGGAGGTGGAAACCATGCAAATATATAGACTGCACACATGCATAGAAAATATGTGGAGCAGATATTCTCTTTAGAGGACAAATAACAGTGGATTTATTTTACTGAGCTTTAGAAGCACTGCTGCAACTCACTGCCTAGGTTCCATTAAAGGATTATACAGTCTGCTGTCTGTAGTGAAGATGCCAGATGGCAGATCATATTGCCAAACAAAGACGAAATTAGTGACAAAGAAAATAAAAACTCTTCATGAAAACCGCACCCTTCATCTGACACTTGTTTTAAAATGACATTCATAAACTGCTGACCTTAGTGGGTGTGGAAGAGGAGTGTAGTTTTTCATACTGCTCAGCAAGTGTCCGATGATCTATTTGGTTTCACCAAGGAAAAGCAGATGCATCATCTCATGCAAAATGATTAAAAAGTCAAAGTCAGTCCTGCTCTTTACCATGCCAGGGGTGTTCTGCTAGGCCTTGGCACATAAGCAAAGGAGAGCGTATGCAGTTAAGAATCATGTCATTGCATACTGAAATTACTCATACCTGTACTATAATTTAGCTCTCAATACCTGGAAGTCAGGTTTGCGCTTGCGTCTTTGGATAGATTTTGGGAAGAATCCTTCCATTACATTTTTTATCGGCTTTTTACAGAAAGAAACTAAAGAGAGAGAAATGGAAAATATAATTATTCCTTCATCTTTTATGTACCTCTTAGGGCAATGAGAAGTTACTGTTGTTTTGTTATCGTTTTTATCCCCAAATTGAATCACAGAAGGAAGCCAATAAAGCATAAGTTTTTTATCTTTCACATACTCGGGGTTCAACTGTTTGTGACTCATCTGCACACAGATGAATCAGTGCGAGGCATTCAAGGGCGCAGACTCTGTTTAAATATACGGTAACTAGGTGGCAGTGTATTTACAGAACATGACTGTGGAAAGTTGGTACAACTGGCGTTCAGATTAGTGAAGTAGACAGCTTATTATTCAAAGGCTGCTTCTTCTCTGGTGCATTTTCTGCTTTTATGGCACAACACTATTTCGGTATTTCTTTTACTTTAATGTCCTGTCACTAATAACTTAGAACCACAACATTTTAACTTAGAATTACGTAATCTCAAATTCATGCATTCTTTGAGTAACTTTTCAAATATCTGTCAGGGGACTTCTTTTTTAATAATGCCTTTTGATTTTTGTTTGCTGCAGTTTCTTAGATTGAATTCTGAGATACTTTTTTTTTTGGTTCAAAAAAGTCATTCATTCATTTAAATCACTGCGGTTTGCCCCAACTGTGCCTTTTCCCCCCACTAACAGAGAATGCTACTTTTGTGAAACCATTTTTCACTTCTCATAAAGCAAGGTACTGCTTTTATTTTACTGAAACATACGTTGGAGAAATGGATGGGTAACCACAAATTCACCCCTCTTAGCACCCTTGTCCCTTACAGTAGGGCAACATGCAAGTGTCCTAAGATATTGTTCTACCAATCTTGGATTTATTTGTACTCCCAATATAATGGCTAAAACCTACCACGAGACTGTAAGGCTAGGCTTCTTAAGATCCTCACAGATTGGTTGGTTCTAAGTGGTTTATTAATCTAATACAGGATCATGGAGGAGTTGGTGCTTATCGGGCACTCAGTGGGCACAAAAGTATGAAGTTTGATCCTGACCTCTGGTTACTGTCTAGGTTTGAAGTGGCCCTTTGGGGTAGTTAGCCTAGTATTCTCCTATGAACCTATAAACAGCACTTTATTTTTCTCATTTGTTTGAGTTTGGTAGTTCTTGTCTTTAATTTTTAATGACATTTGATATTTCATGGGAGATGCACAATATACTGTGTGATTCAGAAACATTTAATCACACACCTGGCATGTCTACTCACAGAAGCTAGGCAAAACGTTTTACTGTTGGTTTACCACAATCATTGCTTTTTTCCCCAACAGATTTATGTAAATTTCCCCAAATATGAACATCCACCTTCGGCAAACAATTGCACACTGCTGAGTTAATCAACCACTTTTCAACATTTTGTATCCAGATAGGATACATGAAGTATGAGAAAAGAATGCATGTGGGACAGGTGACATAACTGCACATGGGACATTTAGAAGACAGTGAAACTAGCTGCAATGTATATTATATGTGTTTATTATACAGCATTACTGTGGCTGTGAACCTTTGAATATGAAGTTTTAATATCTATTTGACAGTAGGGGAGTCCTGTCTTTTCCTTGAGAATAAGGCTCTAGATAAACAGCGGCACACCTTATAAAAGTGTAATATTTAGTAATAGTAGCAGGCAGTGCAAGCCACAAATTTTGAATAAATACAGCTGTATGATGTATTCACAGCCAAAATGTAAGTAATGCAAATGTCTCTAGTTATGATGAGGTTCAGAATACATGAATGCTGGTAACGCTTTTCAGACTTGGTTTTCCCCTTCAGCAAAGCCCCATCTGGCAGACCTTTTTCTAACATCCAAAAATAAATATATTGCCCATCAATATGTATGTTCTTATTTGGAGATGATGCAACCATTTACATTGCTTCAGTGGGATGGCATAGCAGATAAAATGCAGTTTATGGAATGATATGGGGGCAGTTCTTGACTTGGCTGTTTTGCACTTTTTCACTGGTATAAAATAAGAAATTGTCTTCTTGCAAAAAACAAAAAAAAAAAAAAAAAAAAAAAACCAAAACAAAAACAAAAAAACAAGCAGCTGAGAAATATGATCTTGAGAATTGTTCCACCCCCACACAAAGTCCAAAATTAGTGCCATTACATAAACAAAAGCAAGTTTAGAAAAGTACATTTAAAGAATCCACGGTCACACCCTGACTGTTCTCGGATACCTCAACATGACAGAAAACCCAAGGAGCAGACATTAAAGCATCTTTGTCTCACTCTTACTGTATTACTCAAGAGCCATTAAAAACACATAACATACTTGTTCATAAAGTTCATAGTTTTGGCTAACTGTCCTTGTGGGCCATTTTAAGTCTGGCCAAATAAAATCAAACCTTGCACCTTGTCTACAAGGTAAAACACCTTGACCATTATGCCAACCTCCTACCCACTGACCACTTGCCACAAACAACATGCCAATTGGAGAAACTGAGAAAAAAAAAAAACATTGTTACGGAAGTGATGATAAATGGATTTCAAATCAGCTTTGAACACAACTGTTACAGAAGATGAACCATGTCAAACCTGCTGAAACATTGATATACAGTAGACTGCTATTTTTAAGGATGATTAAATATGTGTGGCCCTTTGTAAAACTTGAGATGATCATTGACTGATCAGAATAAAAAAAAATACATTGCTAAATGCATCAAAACAATGAAACACACAAATAGACAGGCATAGCAACACACACACACACCCATCTGTACACATACTTATTAGTTTTTCCATCACTGAACATGTACAAGTCTTATCCCTATTACACACAATGCATCCAACTGATTATAATGCAGCACACAAAAATGTGGCCATAACACAAACAAGAAATAGACCACAAACTGCAACTCTTTACTTATATTCTCATTCTCTCTCTCTCTCTTATATATATATATATATATATATATATATATATACATACATATACACACACAAAACTATATATACAGATACATGCATACAAGATAGATAACTCTGTCACACAAAAAAACACTCAAAACACAGACATCACCACACATGCTGCATGCTTTCATTTGCTTACACCAACTAACAAACCCTCATATAAAACACACACTTGATCACAAACACTAAACCCTCCCTACACTATATTCACCAAGCATTCCTGCCTGCAAACATCAAATAAATACATTGACAACATTCTACTTCCATCACACACACACACACACACACACACACACACACACACACACACACACACACACACACACACACACACACACACACACACACACAAAACCCCATCACACACATTCCACTTTTTTAGATAAAGCACTCCTCATATACAGTAAGAGCTACTTGGCATATAAAAAGAAAACCTGGCCAAAAAATTGTGATCTCTAGCATCGGCCAAAAAATTGTGATCTCTAGCATGTGAGGACACACACACACACGCGCACACACACATATGCTCAATGGACATGTCTACTCAATGGAAGGAGTGCCATGACATCCCAATAAACCAGGTCCTGATAAGATTGCCTGGGATGTGCTGGACTTCACACAATTGGATACGATTGCTTTCCACAAGAAGCACACTTGCAAGTGTAACAGTCTCGTCTAAGGCACCTTTCTTCTCTCATCAGGACTATTGAATGAAGGTGTTTGGGTTCAATAGGAAAATAATACAGGTTTTGATCCATCTCATTCAGAAGCCATCACTATTACAATGCTTTAGTGGTAAGGTCTGAGAGTTATACAGTGTCACAGAATAGATTGAAAGATTACGGAATGATGCATGTCCAAAGTTTATTTCGGTAGGACCCTTACTTGAGCACAGCAAGCATGCTAAGTATTGTCCCCCCTCCACAGAATGCACAGCAAATATATCTTTCATAAAGGATTTAATTTTTCCCCCGCAGAATGCACAGCAAGTGTGTCTTTCATAAAGGATTTAATTTCAAATTCCAATAGAAAGTGCCACGACTCAGTGCCTGTTGATAAATACAGCAGATAAACTGTTTCTGTGCATATTCCCATTTACTTTCCTCATTAAGCAACCAGAGATAGAGTCCGGAATGTATAGAAAAATTTATATTTTCACCTGACTTTGCAGAAGGTGATAAGCAAAGAACAAGCTTAACATTTCATAGTGTTCTGGTACATACAAGTACGTGAAAACTGGGATGGGAATAGATAACTTTAAGTTTAAATATTTGCATACATATGCGATAGAATCATGTTTCAACAGGTTATGTGAAACAGCAAGCCCATATTAAAACGAGCTGGCCTATTACTGTAAGAGTCCTCCAGACCCCTTCGCTCCTGCAACAAAAATCTACTCCAAGTCACAAAAGCCAACAACTCTGCAGGGGAAACTCGGTTTTCGTGCTCCATTTCCAAAATCTGGAACTCCCTTCCCACTATCATAACTACCCTCCCTTCCTGCAGTCTCTTCAAGACTGCACTTAAAACACACCTAAAAATCTCACTGGCTTTGTCCTTGTCCAAACCCTGACTAACCCCCCCCCCCTTTCTACCCCTCTCTCTTTCTCCCTGCATTATTGGTTAGAGTTACTCCTCTACCACTACTTAATCTGCCAATTTTATTTTTAGCTATCAACAGGCTATTAATATTCTTATTCTCAAACTGATAGAGGACAAGAAGTAATTCATCATACTGCAATTGTCTGCGTGTAAGTAGAGCTTACTACAGAAAAGTTTACACCTATGTGATATTGTACTCTGGTAATTTTTTTTCAATCACTTGTTTGTAGCTTTTCTATAAGTATGGAGTTTTTCACCACCGAAATGTGAGCTTGTACTCTTGTATATTTTGTAACACTTGTTTGTCTGTATCTATTCCATAAATGTGGAGCTTTTCTCCCTGGGCCTCCGCTGAAAATGGACATGTATCCAGTCGGGCTATCCCGGTCAACAAATGTAAAATAAAATAAAAAATGTTTGAGGGAACACTGTCATGGGGTGGTAGCGATTAAAAAGAGATCGTTGAGTGTAAAAGGATACAGAATAGGCAGTGTCACATTCAGAATACAAAGGCTGGAAGGAAACATACATTTGATATCATTTCTAATTTATTTGATCCGTAATGGGCGTGCCTTCATTGAAGGTTGAACGTTGAGCTGGCACCTCGGCGTTCATGAAAATCTACTGCCAATCATTAGCGGACCGGAGTTCTGCTGTGGCGACCCCTAACCGGGAAAAGCCAAAAGACAACAACAACTTGTGACTCAATATTCTTATTTTCCAGACCTTCAATCACTTTAAGTATGCATACTTAATATGGAAAATGTAGCTTTTATTAACCAAGTGGAAGAAGACTAAATACCGACTGCAATGAAATGACATACACAAATAGCCTGGTGATGGAGGCTTTGTATAATGACAATATAAGCCTAAAGTGTATTAAGTTACTTAGGTATATATTAGTATTTACAAAACTTGTATTTCATTTACCCATTATTTGTTGCTTATTTGTTTTCTAAATTGGCCAACTCCTGCTCATTGTCAACAAGTACCATGGGATCTTGAACACTTTCCTGAGCTACTAACAACTGAGGGTTGTAGCCTCATCTGAAAGGTATACATGCATTGTGCAGTCTTTGTTTTATTAATAAATTATTTTCCTTTTGGCCATGTGCATGCTACATGAAAAAGTAAAACTGCCTACTTTTTAAGTGTAGACCAGCAGAGTACAATGCAAAAAGCTGGTAGTAAAGTTTAGAGACTATAGTACAACACTGCAGCACGTCAAAACTCAAATACAGAAAATTCTTCCACATGTTACATTCAGAGGAGGAAGAATTTGTACAGTGAAGGAAAACTGAACAGTCCGGTATAATAAAGACAGTTGAGCAGGTTCTACTACAGAGAATAACAAATTAAAATAAAGTTTGATAACCACTGAAGCATGATTTTGGGAGGAGAATGCTATGGGGATGGCAGGTTCAGAGAGAATATTGGTCAACCCAGTAAGGTTATTTGTAAGAGCACTGTTCTTAAGATGATGTGCAAGCAGTTCCATTCAGAATATGGCAAACAACTCTGTAGTCTGGTATTGGAAGGCTGAGAGAGTTAATGGTCTCACCAAAGTATATATTATTAAAGTCTTCCGAGATGTGGAGATAGTTAAATGTAGTAGCCAGCTGGTGATTCATCTGCGGAATTCTGGTTAGCAGGATACTGTTGGACAAAGAAGGCTAATTCTGGTTAGCAGGATACTGTTGGACAAAGAAGGCTGTGGAAAGCTTCTGCAGCATGGAGTATTTGGTGGATAAGTTCCTGGGCAGATGCTGATGCAGTTATAGGAATGTATCTGTGTGCGGTTCCGTTTTGGATGGTCAGGAAACAAGCAGGAATACAAGCTGAATTGACTGGCTAAATAAAGCCGGTAGTGGATTGTTAAGCATGAAGGCCATCTTCCAATTTGCATACTGTTCTTGAAACCTTATCTAAACCAGGTTTGTTTTTATACAGTAGTAACTGTGACATTAAAGCTTCCTCCTCCTAATTAAGTGACAAACTGCTACGATTATTATCCCAGAAAGGGCTGGATTTCTTTAATTTTCCATTTAAACAGGTGTACCCATATTTGTTTGCAATTAAACAACCTGATGATATGGCAGAATGAAATATTTTATTGCTATTTGAGTGTGTGACTAACAGATGACCACAGAAGTAACAGGTGAGAAAACAGGCCTTTCTGGAATGTAAAGTGTCTCATGGTAAACTAGTAAATAAAATGCCTTAATTTTATCCTGTCTAAAGGCAATGTATCACAGTCACGCTGTCCTTTTAATCCACATGCCTGGTGTGAAAATATAGCTTATTTTAAATGCAAATTGTTTCTCTCTGGATAGTGTCTCTTAAAAGTCCTGTACACAAAATGCACACAGGGATCTACCGCTTTTCACTGAAGCTTTTATTTTGTAATCTATGTTCTAACATGGCCTGCACTTTTTTACTATGTTCCAATGCCTTTTTAAAACACATACTGTAACTGTACAGATTTTCACAGAATGCCCAGATCTTTGCCTCATATTTTTGGTCTGTTCCTCATAAAATTTTGGCTTTCTGGCAAATCATTGAGAATTGAAGTCAGAAAATAGTAAGAGTTAGAGTTTCAGACTTCATACTCTTCAGAAAAATGCATGCATGCTAATGCAAAAGTTATTCTATCAATTCTCTGTTTGTAAGAGCAACATTTAAAATATGTCCCTATTTTGAGCCTTGGCCCCCCATTATTTATAGCTTTGTCCAAATCTCTTGCTTTAAGAAGTTGAGAAGTATGTATCTCAGGAATGTTATAGTAACAATGACGCAAAGATGATTACATGTGTATTCTACAAACATCAGTTGATAAGTAGACAAACAAACAGATTAGTTACAGACTTTAAATTTCAAACTTCACAGCCAGTAAAGAGGATCAGTACACTGTAGTAAAGGCAATGCCATTGTACCAGAAATAACAGACACCACATTTTCAGGAGGAAAAAAAGAATGAAAATCCAGTGGCTTAAACATTACTGACAAGAGGAGGTCATGAGGAGGCCGATCAGCTGCTGTAAAGATAGGTAATCAACATAATACAATAGGTATGATAAGAAAGGCAAGTCTAAGTGTATGTAAGTATACATAAAGGGATAACCTACAGAATATTGCAAGAACGGTAAGGTAGTGTTTAGAGTTGCACTAAAATTCTGCACCACTTTCAGTATCCTTGAGATCAAGGAAGATTGTTTAAAGCTAGTCCGAACTAACTTAGGGAAAGGCTGTTTTAGAGGCTGCTGTGAGCTCTGATTTGCAAAGGTATCACATTGTCCTAGGACCACAGGGTGTGGTAGAAGGAATTAAATGTTTGTAAGCCAGGGCTGAGCGGCAGCAGCAGTCAAAACGTACGTTTGAAAAATGAATAAGGTCAAGCAAAAAAAAAAAAAAGTCTTGCTCTTTTAACCTTATCAGGAGTTGTGCTGTGATGCTCCTCGCAGACACAATCATGTAACAGATGTACAGATTTTCTTTAAAAGGTACTTACAACTACAACTCTTTCATAACTTTATCTAATGGAGAGTTACACCACAGGTCTCATAACAGCTGAGAGTCTGCTGAACTTGAGATAACATTTTCACGATCTTCCTTCAGCAAAAGAACAAACAGAAGAAGGCTCCTACAACAACCCCCATTGAATTTAGGGACTACAAATATGCCATCCTCAACTTACTAGGTGATGAAATATCAAAATTCAGTTATGACTGCACGTCAACTGACCTTAATGCATCAGCAATCTTGACCAAGGAATTCTAGACCAATGTAGAAAAAAAAATGCTTGTGGCAAGGACTGCTAGCTATATGCAAGTATCATGGGAAATTCAAAAATGACCACCCTGGTGGTCCACAACCATAAGTAAACAAAACAAAATAAACTCATTTAGTAAATCTCCATATCAAAAACCTTACAAAAAAATGAACACTTATCAAATCCACTGAAGGAACCTATGAACTTAGGCTGATCATCAAAGCCAAAAATAAATTATAAATACTTTTTAGCTATGCTAGAAAATGAAAAAAAAAACAATACCCCAAATCGATAAGAACGTTTTCATAATGGAGGGGGGTTTTATTCCGACTCAACCAACATTGCCAAAGTCCGTGCAACCAAATTTAGTGCCTCACAACTGAGACTTCAATGCCCTGAAATAGCCGAATCATTTACTCCATAGCTGAATCATTTACTCCCCTTTTGTGTTAAGATCTGAATATCTTTTATTCCCCTTATGTGTTAAGATCATTTACTGAAAGTCCTAACCAAGACCAAACATACTTCCTCCATTAACCTAACAAACATGGTTGCTTAATTAATAATGCTAAACACGGCCCTTGCAGACACAATCCTGTTTAACTTAAATTTAGCTACTGTCCCTTATAAGGGGCACACAACTGCTGATGCTCCTCCATAATGGTAACCTTACAACTGATCTTGGTAATTACAGACCTGTCAACCTTACAAATATCATCTACAAAGCCATGGAATATACTATAACTGACCTCAGACTGTGAGATATAGATCCTTTTTAGACTTGATCCCCAACAGTTTCATTGTGAAGGATAGGTCCTTGTCTATTTAACCTGGTAAAGTGTTATGGAGGGTGTAGAGCGTGGCCATGCAGTTCACAAGATGCATCTCCATCTGGCTAATGCCTCTGAGACCATTCCCCCATGCTGGTATTACACAAAAGACAGATGCTTTTAAAATTAACCAATTATGTGGCAAGATGGACAGCAAAATTGGCTAAAAGATAGAACCTAGTGTTACTTGCAACTGCCTCATCAGAAAGTATGAAAGTGACCAGTAGCGCTCCTCAGGGCTTAGTGCTGGGACCTCTCATTTTTGGTGTTACTTCTCAGATCTCCAAGCAGAGGAGACCTCTGGATAATAAAGTTTTCAAACAATTGCAAAATGAGGGTTGTCAAGTCATCCTAAGACAGTGCAAGCCCTCCAGAAAGAACCTGTCCTAGTAAACACTTGGCATAATAAAACTGGGCTCAGACTAAATGCTGAAAAGTGTAGTATCATCTCTTTTGGTAGATCACACCTAACTTAAACATAACTCTGATCATACTGCCTCAACCACGGACCTTTGCAAGATGGGAAGGTAGTTAGGTAGCTTGGTACTTGGGTCGATAGCTCCCTCTCTTTTAACAAGAAAATAACAAGGCTCATCAGGAAATCTTTTATTTTGCCCAGCTAACTGTCAAAAGTATACTATTAAGGTCTAAAAAGAGGTAATCACTCCCTGATACTGAGCATTGATCAGGCCAGTTATCTTGTACAATGTCCCCTTTGGGATGCATCTCACTAGCAATTAGACCTCAACTGTTCCTAGCAAAAAAGGCCTAAATACCCCCGAGCTAATAAGACAGGCTGGAAGCTCTATTCCTTTAATCAATATCTTACAGACTTTTGAGGGGAGATCTCAGTCTTGCTTCCCATGCAGTTACAAACCTAAATGTGATTGTTCTGAACTTCCTGTTTCAGTATCTTTAGCAGAGCTAGAACCAGGGATCTAAATGTTCAACAGCAGTTAATAAAGCTTCAATTATTTTACCTTATAGACTGAGAATCAGTTAGCTATACCCTGTGAAACCATTTTGTTAGCATGCCAAAATCTTTGTGATCCAGAGAAAGGAAGTTACTGTCTAAAGGCTATTTCAGTGCCGTACCAATTTCTGAATCTAGACTTGGTGCTGCAGACAATGTTAAGTGTGTGTATACACCATCCATAAACTAATAAACAGTTCCCAAACATCTTTGCTAGTGGACGTAGGATTGAAATGGGTTGTTTGGCCTAGATTACAGACCTATTAACTTTTGGGAAGCAGGACAAGGGCATGCTTCCTGAAATCAGGCTTAACTCCAGCAATCATAAATAGTTTAATAATTTAGCTTAAATTGCAAGCCTAAGTAGTTCAGGACCATTTTAAGGAATATGAGTGACCATGTCCATCATCCTCAGATTTTTTATCGGATGTCAGGGTAGTCGTCTCTTCCAGGCTGTGGCACAAGAGGTCTCAAAACTGTGAGATACAACATTCACATGTGAAGTAAATGGGTGCAAATGTTGAACTTCAGCACATGAAATCAAAGAAATACACATAGTCTGGCAGATGCTAGCAGTATGGTCCAGGACGAAATTAAGGAAGGCACTGGCAGTTGCTCCAAATGGTTGCAGTTTTGTGTAGTAGGAAGGGGGGAGGGGTCAGTCATGTTTTACCTCTCAGTAGGTCTTAAGTTCTACCTCCAAAACAATTAGTAGAAGGAATAATGCATTACCATACCCACAGGTTCAATAAGCACACAGGGAGAAAACAATGCTCTGAGCACCGTCAAGGCCCCTAGAGACAATGGACAGTATGATAGGAATCAGCAGCAGGATTGTCAGTGGTAAGTGCAGTGTACCAAGACCAATAAGCATGTATTATTCACCAAGCATGGCACACATCACTTTGCCTGCCTGTATGCTGTAGTACACTTGTACATGCTGTGGTAAGTGCAGTGTACCAAGAGCAATAAGCATGTATTGTTCACCAAGCATGGCACACATTACATCGCCCGTCTCCATGTACTACACTTCCACATGTTGAAATCATTTAACCATGTACTGCACACCAAGCATATCACACATCACTTTGCCTGCCTGTATGCTGTAGTACACTTGTACATGCTGTAGTTCACTTTGCCTGCCTGTATGCTGTAGTACACTTGTACATGCTGTAGTTATTTAAGCATGTATTGTTCACCAAGCATGGCACACATCACTTTGCCTGCCTGCTGTAGTACACTAGTACATGCTGTAGTTATTTAAGTATTGTTCATCAAGCATGGAACACATCACTTCATCTACCCCAGTGCACTTGGTTACTGAAGCTGTGAGCATGGCACTGTGCTTCTCTATGCACAATGTGAATTTGTGACAGTCATTTGTTTCTGCAGGTGAATTTCACTTTAGTCATGTATCCTAAGCAGATATACCCACACAAAAAGTCTCGAGCTTAACATCCTGAACCGCTACAGGTCATACTGAGTTGAGGCAAGAAATTAAAAATTAGTTGTATTCTGCTTCAGATTGAAATTTGACAGCTACAACTAACAATGCTGTATTTTACTGAGCAAGTCACTTAACTAGGCCACATCTCCTGGGTGATCCAAGAAAGACACATTTGCCTAGTGAACATTAAGCCCAATTCAAGAAGGCAAAGATAAGTTTATAGTCGAGTTTTTTACTTGTTTGCTAACTGTTTTTTGTCCCAGGCATTGCCTTTTTGCTGCTGTTTAAAGAACTGTGCTTTGGAGTTGCACTGTAGTGTGTCATGGTAGATCTTTACATAGCCTACCCTCAGAAGTCTAATTTACATAGCAAGCCTACCCTCAGAAGTCTAATTTACATAGCAATCCTCCATTAAAGCTAGGCATATACAATGCATTGAACTCTTGCCAATGTATTCACTGAAATGCAAAGGTTTATAGCCATGATGATTCAGGTGTTATTTCCTCACCGTTCAGTAGCAGTTGAGCGCCGATTGGGAAAAGAATCCAGATACAAATACTGATATTGGGACAATATGCGACATTTGTGGGAAATAACCAGAATTGTCATACTCAAACCTGTTCTAGACCCATTATGTAAATGTAAAAGACATATTTGCACACTACACTGGTCCATAGTACTCAGAATGACTGACTGATATAATTAAAAAGAAGTGGTTATTCATATTTCCATGGCTTTTAAGGTGCTAGGTGCCTGAAAGGAATGAACCAGGGGTAAAGTGGGCACATGGAGATTTTCTGACGTCCAGGTGGGCCAGTCCAACCCAAAAGTAATGAAACTCTAAAGAAAAAGAAGTTATGTACTCACCATAATGTTTCATCTGTGTTGTCCATTTTCATTCTTACTCAACAATTGGGTTTGGATCTGATCCTCAGATCGGACTTGCCCATTTTTTTTTTGCTGCAGCTTGTTGCCACTAGAACTCTTGAGCTCCTCCATTACCCATAATGCTCTATCCCCCCAACATACCTCAGATCTTGTTTGCTGTCATAGTTTTAGATGAAAAAATTAGTACATTGATGAGAAGAACCAATATCTGGAGCTTAACCAAAGGAACACTGGTCCTTTATAATCTTGTTCTTCCAGAAGTTAATAGCTAAAAAGGTAAGGGGTTGGTGGGAGAGGAGTTGAGAAAGAATGAAAATGGACAGCACAGATGGAATGTTATGGTGAGTACATAACTTCTTTATCATATGTCAATTTTCATTCATTCAATCAACAATTTGGATAGAGTCCCCAGCTACCTGAATTCCCGGGAGGACTCCAAGGAAGGATATTCCTGAGTACTGTTGAGGTGAAGGCTGCTCTTCCCCTAGAGACCAGATCCAATTTGTAATGAGTAATAAAAGGTATGAGGATTAGCCCAAAGTTGCAGCCGCACAGACATCATCCATGGAAGACCTGGATAAAAATACTGATGATGTTGCTATGGGCCTGGTTGAATGGACTTTCAAAGGTTTAGGCAAGGACAAACCACATTTGTGATAGACCGAGGAAATACAAGCAATAAGCCATTTGGCAAGTTACTTTTTCAACTGGCTTGCCCAATTTGGATTCCGCAAAAGGAAACAATTGATCTGTTTTTCTAAAATTCTTTGTTCTGTACAAATAGAAACATAATGGTCTGTGAACGTCCAACAAATGTAACATGTTTTCACCTTTGGTTGAGAAATTTGGAAAGAAAACTGGAACACTAATAGACTGAGGGATGTTGGATTCTGACACTATCTTAGGAAGAAAGAAGGGTTTGTTCGTAGTGGTACTCTATCTCTATGGAATATTAAATACAGAGGTTTAGAAGAAAAGACTTGCAGTTCAGAAAGTATTCAAGCAGAGGTTATAGCTACCAAGAAAATATTTTTATCCAGGTTAAAAACTTTAGTTCACATTTAGCTGCAGGTTCAAGGAGAGATAGAGTCAAAGCTTGTAAAACTAAATTGAAATGCCATGCTGGAGTTGGATCTTTAAAAGCTGGTCTCAGAAGTGTTCCTCTTATAAAGGCCCCACAAAGTTTTGAGAAGGCTAAGGTGGAACTGTCAGATCCTATTTGAAAATTTGAAATGACAGTTAGTTGTACTTCAGCCTTTAATGAAGGGCTAGTTCATTAACTGCTAAAGTCAGGAACTCAAGAACATTATGCACTGGTGGTGAAAAAAGAGTCGCTGTCTTTTTGTTGTGCCCAAAAAAACAAATTTCCATTTACTTCTGTAAATCTTTCTATTGGAAGCTTTATGGGAAGATAAACATATATTACAGAAAGGGGAAGAGAGTCTAGGTTGCCTAGCTATCAATAGAAGTGGAGAAACCATGCGGCCAGCTTTAGGCCTGAGATGTCCTGGTGAATCAGGTCTTGTTGTGTCAGACAGGAATATCTGGAGCTGGATCCAGAATCTATGGAGAGTAAACTAGACAAGGCCAAGGAAAGGGGAACCAAATCTGAGAAGGCCAATAATGGGTAATGTGGATGACTTTGCTCTTCAACCAAGATGCTTTCTGGAGAAATGTGGGGATTAAGGGGTTGGAGATGTGCATAGAGGAGACTGAGGGCCAATTGTGAAGGATACCATCTCTCGGTGATTCCCCCGGTGGGGGAGATAAAGGCAAAAAACCTGTTGCATTTGTTGTTGAGAGGAGATGCAAAGTGGTCAAAGCAAAGTTGTCCCCATTGGCAGAATATTTTTCCCGTGACTCTCATGTTGAGAGACCACACATGAGGTAACAAAATGGACCTGCTCAGTTTGTCTGCTACTACATTGTACTTTTCCAGAATGTGCATTGCCATCAGAAAATCGATTGGATGAGTTCTCCCATTGTCACGCTCTCAGAGCTTCTCAACATAAGGGGTAAGATCTAGTCCATCCTGGTTTGGTGATTTACCATACCACTGACATATGAAAATCACCATTTTGAAAGGCCTGCAACACTGAGAACTGCTCTAATTTCTAGGACATTGATATGCATGTTGGCCTCTTTGAGGGAACAAGTGCCTTGGACTATCTTTCCTAAGACGTGTCCCTCCACCCAATTTGGAAAGTGTCCATGGTCATTATGGTTTTGGCCTGAGGAAGAATGAAGCGATGGCCTTTTAAAATCAGATTGGAGCGAATCCACCACAAAAGGTACTTTTTGTATGCCTGAATTACTCTGATCTGGGTGGATATAGGTTGGCATAGAATAGACCACCGAGTTGCTAGGGCCTATTGAAGAACTGAAGATAAAAATCAGTACGGAAAATGTTGTTAGACCAAAAACTCCTCCAAGCAGTAAAAAGGGAAAACAAACCACTAAGACTGAAGACTATTCAAGTAAAAAGCAACAGAAGTCTTTTATTGAACACAGTTAGTGCTTTCATGCACTGTGCACTTCTTCAGACCACAATATCAGAACAAAATGCAAACTTTAAATGCACTCAAAAAAAAAAAAAAACACTAAGAACCCCGTAATCAGTTACCATAACAATTAATAGATTGAGGCATTAATATACGCAATGCGAGTACAGACTTAAGGGAACACTATCATTTAAACCAACACTGCAGTGTGATGATCCATGTTGTTTCAGCAGCTTCAGCTTCAGTCCTATCCCTTAAGGGGCCACTTCTAACATTCTTATGAATTAGTTATACTACCTCAAAGAGAATAGTGTCCAAGATTTGCTTTTAAATGCTTAAGTGCATTAGTATCGAAATCCCTCCGAATTTCACCTAAATGGGACCCTTTCCCGGTAGCCTGGTGGCCTTAGGCTGGCTGTCCCTGTGGAACAGAATGAAGACACAGATGTACAGGATCCACAAGGGAGATCTGAGGGGGTGGAACAGTTTGTCCTCCCAAAGTAGAGAACACTCTCTCCACCACCTCAAAGGCAGAATGCTCTGGGGAGAAGGAGGCTGATGGAGCTGAGAAGACTGCTTCTGGCCCTTCAGCTCCTTCTGACCTGAAGGCAGTCTTCCCAATTCAGAAACCCGAGCTGAGCTATCCAGTGCTGAGGCTCTGAGGGGCAGAGACAGATACAACTTTTGACACCTCAGACCAGACAACAGCACTTCTTTTCCAACAATTATCTGGCTCCGACATGCTCAGAGAGGATGCAGTTAAAGAATGTATTGGAGCCGAAGATTCAATAATCTTCAGATCGGACACAGATGGTCCTGGAAGGCTTGGATCCGAGGGCGCTGAAACTATAAGTTGGACTGGAGAAGGAGCCGAGATGGAGGTGTAGTATGCATGAAGGCCTCCTGACCCACAGGGGTAGGAGCCTGGAAAACTCCCATCTGAATCTGTGCCGAAACAACTTCCTCATCATCCTATCCATGTCAGCTTTGGTCAGAACTCCTGGAAGAATATGAGGATGAGGCTACTGGTGGATGCCTGGACTGTCAAGAGTCTCTGCAAGAACAGGGATGACACTCTGGATAGTACAGGATCCAAGGATGATGCATACCTTGTTTAGGGTAAATGCTTCGGATTCAATGCTATTGGATCCAAGGAAGTAGATCAGATATCAGACGCTGACTTTGGATCTGACTTTAGACAATTTTCAAGCTCTCTCCTTTGTCGGATCAAAGGATGGAGAAAAACAACAAGACGGATCTGACAGCCTTTCTCTGTGCTCCTCCTTGTCGTGTTTAGGGGGTTGAACCTAGTCTCTCTAAAAAGGTCATAGGGAGAAGACCTTTCAGAATTAGCTTATTCTTTTGATCCACAATTGCATCATGCAAATCGGACAAGGAAAGTTTATGCCCACATTGATACGCTTTTTAAATCCTGAAAGCTTTTCTGCCATTTTTACCAGTAAACTTAAGAAAAGAAGATTTAAAAAAAAAATCTTTTGCTATCTAAGGGGTTACCAACAATACCAACAATGGTATAAAAAGGAAAGAAGCTACCAATGATGGTATGAAAGGGAAGATAAATACATACCAACAATGGTAAGAAGAAGTAAACTAAATCAGTGTAGGTAGGGAGGATATAAGTATATAAAGGTAAGAAACTTCCAAGAAGCAACTAAATAATTCACTTAACTTTACCAATGCTTGAGCACCACGGGTAAGGGAGGAGCTTGAGGGCTACAGTGGCCACAAGCTGTAAAAAAATGGCCGAGTCCAATCTAAGGGTCTGATCTGAACCCAATTGATGAAGAATGAATAAAAATTGACATCAAATTGTACATTTAGGTGGTTCTAGATCTTTTATAGCTTGTTTACATTCATTCATTTTTACTTCAGACAGCCCAATAATCCAGGTATATGCCCATCATGAAATACGTAGAAACAATGCAGAATTGTATAAGCTTGTGAATTTTTTTTTGTCAGTAATTCAATGTTTTAGAACTACATTACACATAATGGGCCACATTCTGGCAGATTTTTAATGAATACACAGTGTTGAATATAAACACAACATCCTTTATTGTCCGATAACCATTTTATGCAATTTGTATACACAGGGATCTGTTAAGCACTCAGTGGGCACAACTAAGAGAAACTAATTTGGGATACAAACCAGTCTACCACAGTTGCCCTACAAGATGTCTTTGATATGCGGAAGGAAACTAAAGCAGCAAGCACACAAACACAAGAGACCAGTCAAGAACCAAATGGAAGCCCCAAGTGCTGAGGCAGTAACCCAAAGCTAAAGACAGTTTATGGTGCTATAGGAAAATATGGTCACAAAGTAAGGAAAAATGCTAAGGTATCCTTAAATGTGACTGGTGGAAATCACACAAAATGTGATATACTCAAATTAACTAAAACCTCTGCAAACTGGTGTTGAAGACTCAAAACTGGAAAAATGGGACAGCAGTGGAATCAAGATTATAAAAATATACAGCACAAAAGATGGAGCATTAACGACTTTTATATAGCATTAGTCAGCCGTTATGCTCTAGCATAGCTCTCAATGAATTGGTGCAAATCCAGATACAATCATGGACAAATCGATTGGCACTTAGAATATTTGTAATGCTAACCTGAGGGATTGACAGAATAACGGATATGAATAAATATACATTTTTATAACCAATTATTGAATGTACCGCCTTTTCTCCAAAGTCACCAATTTTAGGAAGTATTAAGAAGGACATATAATTTGAGACACCATCAGAGGTACCCCTGAAAATCAGGGACAGTTGACAGTTTGACAGTTACATGAATGTAATGACACTTTCAAGGAGGTCCTGCAAGGAAAAGACAGACTACATTTGAAATGTGTGTGTATCTGTGGGGGTGGGGGTGGATGACAAATCTATATCAGGTGAGAAAACACGTAGCACACATCTTCAGTTGTAAAGCACCTCTAGCAGGAAGAGAAAATGTTACGTTTGGACTTGAACACATTCCTAATTATAGGGGCAATTTAAATGCTGCAAGTCACTATTAAAGTGTATTATTAAAAAAATAATAATTACTAAAAATTATAGCTTGAAAAACTTAAAGGAAAAACTACTAAATTCATGGATCTGTTCATCCTAAAAATACAGCTTAGCATTCTTACTTTAACTAACGGTTTCTGTCTACTCATTTTAATTCTTTTTTCTCTTGGCAACTTATTTACTCTTCTTTACTCCCAGTTTCTCTACCTTCACTTTCTATCCTTTTACTTTTTTCTTCCTCTCTTTTGTTATTCACCTTATATCAAACAGATTTTCTTGAATTGTCTTTTGTTTTTATCTACTTAAAATACTATGTAATTCTTATTAACCATTGTTATAACTTTATTTGTAATTAATAATCTTTGTTGCAACTGTTTTTGTAACTTGACTTGTAATTATTTATTTGGGGCTTTCTCCCCAGGACTACACTGAACATGGGCTTTTGCTCAGTCCGAAATGTCAACAAATGTCAAATAAACAGGCAGGGGGAAAAAAAACATATTACTTCGTCCACAGACTTAAGTTATGGAGTTACTTCACTTAAGTCTTTGAACATTGTCTGATGAAACTACAAAACTAGCTTCTCATCAGGTAAAGCACAGAAAATCAGGTAAAGCACAGAAAAAGGTCACTTAGAAACAACTTTAGTGAAAAGCAGTCAAAGCAAGACACAACTAAACTAGTTCTCAAATATTCAAAGTAAGATACTTGACTAAACTAGTTCTCCTGAGCGACCAGAGTAAGACATCTCTGATGGTTGTTTACTTACCTGCCTGAGTCAGTGTCTTTTAAAGAGAGTCACTTCGTCAGCAAAGACCCCGATTTTAACCAC
>NC_056746.1:21645141-21687641 GCF_019279795.1 Protopterus annectens
TTCATGCTAAACCTTCTCAGGAATATGTAATTTCATATTAAGGTTTGGCATATTCACCCTCAGGACTCTGGGGAAACAGTTCTCAAGCAAAACTCCAAAATGCTTTCTTTCAGTATAATGGACTTACCTCTGTGTATTACACAGACAGTAGCTTTTTGGAATTTGGCCTAAGGTGTGGCATTTTCCGGATTTAAAAAAGTTCACTAAAGGAATATGTTTGAGATGTGAGCTAGTACACAATGCAGATAGGAACCACATTTTCTTAGACTGTGTTAAAATTAAGCCATTTTGGAATGGTATTAATAACTTTCTACAAGCTTTATTTAATGAATCATTTTATTTAACTAAAGCTCTTGTATTATTAAATGTGAACGAAGGTCCTCATTTGAGTAGGTCAATCATGTATCTAGTATGGACTATACTTGCAATTTCAAGGAAGTGTATAACAAGAAGATAGAATACAAACAATACCAAATTTGGAAGACTTCTATAGCCTACTGAATACCACAACATTATTGGAAAATAAAATTAAAGAACTAAAAATGTATCCAAAGCCATTTATCAACAACCCTTGGGGAAAAGTCTTATCATTGATTGACACTATACAATAATTGATCTGATACTCTGATAATGGATTGGATTGGGCATACTTATAGTAATTGTATGCATCAAGATCTGTTATAGTGTCAGGCTAATGTAAATAGTGTACATAGTTATTTAAGATGTTATGTATAAATACTATGGAATTCATTCAAATGCATTCGAAAAATAAATTTTTGATGGGACACCTTTAGATAGGTTTGTTTTCTATGAATACCTGTGGGTATTGCATTATGCTTGTATTACTGGTTAGTCATGAAATTGTTAATTAATACTTTGCTTATTAATATATATTTTAATTTGCTTCTAAGGACCTGTGGAACCACAGCACCATGGTATATCAGAATAAAGAAGTAATTTTGTGTATTTGCATTTTCAGCAAGTGTGAGGTAACTAATAGCTTTGACGTGAATCAATGCTGCCTTAAATCCTGTGCTTTCATCTTGAAATTACTCGGTTAAAACTATTTAGTTTCTTTATCCACCACTGGTTGGAAAATTGTCTGTAGTTCTCTCTCTGTCTCTCTCCTTTGGTCTCATTTATGTGAAAGCATTTTGTATTCACTTTCGTGAGATACAATTTTCCCCAGTATTCTACTTATATACTCTGTTGCAACACCATGTGCAGGCAGTGGATCTCATTGATGATGTAATAAACAGGTGCCTACACTGCTGATGGAATTCAGGGTCAGAACATAGCAGTTAGTTGCACAGCAGGGTACTACGTACACCACAGAATAGACTCGGGCAGCAAGGCTGTGTGTAGCCAGTGTGCAGCATGGAAACTGACAGGACACACAGGGATACAGGCATGCAGGTTATGCAATCAGCCATGCTGTCATGATCCTGTTACATTCTATACATTTCTTGGCACACAGACTGCATCACTGCCCAGTGTTTATTATCCATCTAAGTGCTGTGATTGAACATTTTATTGTCAGTCATTACTATACAGAGGTTTATAGCCATCAGGTCAGTATGTACCACTTATGTTGATAGTGTGGATACTGTAGAAATTATTATTCAAGGTGGGAGGGGGGGGTATCTGCAAACTTCTGTTGGTTTGCCAATTCAAAAATGGTCACCAATAATGAGTATTTATTGGTGCATATTGTCCCTTTGTACCCTTACTGTAGGCTAGAAAGAACTTCTCTTTTCCATGTCCGAGTATTCAACTAATTTAACCTCTCTTCCCACTCCTCCTCAAGTTCAGTACGTTTTTGTCATCAGCAGTGGCCGTATGGATTCACGGTGCTACATTTATGCTATATTCCATCAATTACAGCTTCTGGAATTTCACTTCCGCTTTCTCTACTGTTAGCTGCCAGATGTCAGAAGGCCATTGCTTTATTTTTAGTACTTCTAAAACTGTGTTACCGATCTATGGATTCATGTCAGGAACATGAATTCCACAACATCAAGTCCACCCAAAATAATAACAATTGAAAGATGGTACTAATGAAAAACGAATTAACTGAAGCATCATGTATATTGGGTCTATATCAGAAGATATAAATATTTCAGGTAGGCGAATACCTAAAGCTCGATCTGTAAATATTGAAAGCTGCAAACTGCGAATGGCTACTTCTGCAAATTTTTTGTCAGGAAAAAATTTGCTTGGCCGTTATGCAGAATTTGCCCAATGTAGAGTGATCTCAAGAGTTGGTATATTTAGTTAGGGGGGTGTGTGGGGCACAGCCCCATACTTCTGGGGGTGTGGGAGGCAAAGCCCCCCCACTTGATTTGGGTTTAGAAGTTTTTTTTTTTTTTTTATACGGCCAAGCAAATTATTTCCCTGTGTGGAAGTGGCCGTTCACAGGTTTTTAGCTTTCGATATTTACAGATCGAGCTTTAGGTATTTGACTACCTGAAGTTTTGATCATAAAATAAAGACCCCGTATATCAACACAAAAATCAAAGGAAACTAATGCCACTGCAGAACAAAGAAAAACAATTCAGTCATCATCCTTTGAAGAGGAGGCTACATTCATTTGTGTACTTTATAATTAGGGGGGGGTGGCTTCATTAAATAATGTGCTCACATGACCTATTGGGATATTTAGGCACAAGGAGAAGACAGAGACAGGTCATCCATTAACAGGTCAAATATGCTCCAGTTTTTTTGTCTTTTCGGCTTTTCCCAGTTAGGGGTTGCCACAGCGGAATTCTGGTCCGCTAATGATTGGCAGTAGGTTTTTTTTTTTTATGGTGCCGAGTTGCCAGCCTGACGCCCAACCTTCAGTGAAGGCACGCCCATTCACGCATGTCATTCAAATGACACTCTACCGCGGGGAGGACATGCAGACTCCACACAGAAGGCACTCCAGCTGAGAATCGAACAGGAGAACCTCTTGCTGTGAGGCAACAACACTACCGCTGCACCATCGCGGTTGCCTTCAAATATGCTGCAGTTAACAAGCAAAATATGATTTTAGCCATGTAGAAATACATAGACTTCTGGTATGGGATTAAAACAAATATGACAATACAATGAGTCATGCAATATCCTTCAAGGACAGCTTTAAAAATAAAGCAACAACAAAATTTAAAAAAAAAAAAACAAAGAAAAAAAATATCAGTATAGTACTTCAACTTACAAGTTGTATATCAAAGAAATGTATTCAAAATTGCAAGTTAAAGTTAAACAATTTTAAAGAGCATGTAGTATAGACATGCTGTAGGTGGACTGGATACTGTAAACTGGCCCTAGGCATGTGTGTGTGTGTGTGTGTGTGTGTGTGTGTGTGTGTGTGTGTGTGTGTGTGTGTGTGTGTGTGTGTGTGTGTCTTCTGTGGAAGGTTGGGTGCCGGGCTGGCAACGCAACACCGTAAAACTTCACTGCCAATCATGAGCGGATAGGTGATCCACTCTGGCAACCACTAACCGGGAAAAAGCCGAAAGAAAAAGATGATGATGATGATGCAGTAAATTTTGTGAACCTGGGGCTCACATTTAACAATGTATCAGCAGCATACTTCACTATTTAAAATTATTATAATCTGTTACAATGTTGCAGACTGACACTCTGGGAGTCCCTGGAGTTCCTGCAAAGAGCATTATAAAAGGAGGAGAATGATTGGGTGCAACTTTAAGGGAAGAAAGATCTTCATTTCGACTCGGTAATAAATTATGAGGATTAAAAGAAGAGCAAAGTTCATGGGTAGTGCAAGCTGCTGCGAGTTCAAAGGTGCGTCTCTGTGTTCTGCACTAATACCCAGGCATAACGTCAGGAAATTAAGTCAAGAGGCTAGACATTTTCTCCCAGCCTCACAGATGTTTTAAGGAATGTTTGTGCTCACTATCTAAAGTCAGATTCCCTACCAAACTACTGTATTCAGACAGCCGAGGATCAATTCCAGCTGATAAGTTTCTTCACTGATGGCACTGCATTACTGTCTTACAGACAGGTGAAGAAAGAAAGGTGAAATAAAAACCTGATGCGATTATATTACTAGTATATCCTTAATCAACTCTCTTCCAATGTACTTCAGAGAGCTATAAACTTGAGAACAATTCTTTCTCTTCAAAGACATTTCATCATTTCATCTTCCAGAGGCACACCATGGCTGTTTGGTTGTTAATCATATTATGGTTGCATTGTATCTATGATTTCATTCTTTTTTAAACAGAAAAGTGGAAAAAGTCAAAATAAATAACTGCTCTTAAATCACAGGTAGAATATGAACATTCTGGAAATGTGTTCGCCCATAGAATGTGATAAAAGAGGGAGAAATGAGCTCAAACTTCCTTACTTTATTCCAACTTCAATATGGTTGTGGTCTCTAGAGGACTGATCACTGACAGGGAAAATCATACCTTGCAACCTTAGTGCAAGGAACTTGTACAAAAGGCAAAGAACCAAAAATAGGGACACATTTTAAATATTGCTCTCATAAACTTAGAAAGTTGCTAGAATAACTGGTCTTGCATTAGCACGGATTTCTGAAGGCTATGAAGTCTGACACGCAAATGTCTTGTCATTTTTAGTGATTTTAGTCCTCTATGATTTACATGAAAACCCAGATTTGATGAACAGACCAAAAACACAAGGCAAAAATCTGGACATTCTAAAAGAGTCTGGGAAGTTTAGTGGCATGAAAGGAATATAACATCTGTCTTGAGGTATATCATTCACAACTCACTACAATTAAAGTGTATAAAATGTTGCTATATAGGTGAGCAAGGAAAACAGAAGCAAATGTCAACTTGAGTCAATCTGCTCAGAAAAACAGAGTCAAGTTTGATGACAAAAGCAATTAAACTATTCTCTTTCGCTTGCTTAATAATACCTCTTAAAATGTCACCACTACACAATTTTGTTCTGGGGGTAACATTTCACAAGTTAGTTCCTGCTGTTCTTGATTTGGAAACTGTAAAAATGCAAGAACCTCCCTCTACCAACCAGCCACAGTGCAAAACTCAGCAGAAGGTATTCAAAATGACCTCTTAACTAATGCCATGCGTGATTCTAGTTAAAAACTTGCATATCCATGACCAAAAGCTTGGAGTACTTGGAAACCACAGAAGAGGGCATATGGGTCAGCTGAAGGAACCATCAGGCCCCAGAGCATGAGACAGGACAAATGCCAACACCTCCAACGCCTGCTACACTTATTGCCAAATAAATGTGATCTGTACCACTTCTTACACTGTACAAATCAAACCTCTGTTACTCAAACTGCATGGAAATCAGATGCAATTCACATGGGTTTCACAAATTGCTCCTTTTTGCAAAGTTATACTTTAGTTTAATACAAAATCTTACATAAAAGGTACCTGTCAACACAGGAAGGACGTGGGGGATCAGGTTGTAGTGGTCTTATTTATCTGAAGTATGACTGGGGTCTTGAAAATGGATATAGTAGAAGGTAGATTTCATTTTTATCATGGCTGAAGGAATGAAAGTAAGTTAGGAAGGGGTTTTTAGGACATGGAGCATTACCAGGTATGTGATAATCAGGGAGGAGGTTGGGGTGGTCTTAACTTCTCTCTGACCATGAGGAAAAGGGAAGTGATGTCATTTAATTTTTTTTTTTTTTACTGCAGTTTGACAACATGGCATGAATAGAGGAATATGTGAAGGGCAGTTTTAAAAACCTTTGTAAATGTATTAAACCACGGCACAAATAAATTTAGTGTGGTCCATTCTGATGTCACCATAGGTGGAGAGAACATGCTGTCCATAGACTGAGTTGTCCATAGACTGAGTGCATCTCTACTCATGCACAGCAGTACGTCCATTAAAAGTCTATCGACACGTCTTGCTTTCACTACCATGAGGCATTTTATGGTGAAATCATCAGGATACTAGATTACTGTTGCTTGTTGCTAAGCAATGGCCATTTACAAATATATTGAACCATAGCACACCAACAGACCCTTGGGTTACACCCAGTGATTCAGAGAGAAAGGGGGGAAGATGCCATTTGGCAATGTGTTTTCTACTGAAGAGGTAGCTATCAAACAAGGCAACGGATGTGGAGTGAAGACCTACAGAGTACACTTTCTGGATTAATTTTTGTAGGAGACTGTTGTAGGTTCACAGGGCCTTATGGCCAAAACAGACAACCAAGACGCTCAGCTACATCACCAAATACTGGTGGGAAGACCTTCTTCATAAATTTTCACCAGGGATATGTGATCACCCATACAGCTACCTAGGCTGGTTTTATCAGTTGCTAGGGAAGTACTCATTTCATAGATAAGGGTAGACAATTTCAGAAACAGGACACATGTTGGGTGAGGTATCTGTCATGCTATCTTACATGGATTATGACAATCTAGGTCCTTAGAAAAGGAGTCATCAAGGTCTGTTGAGCTGGTTTAGGTGATTGGAGAGGAAGATGCCAAAGACGACATTATATTCAATGAGGATTCTTTAAATCTTGAGAAGACACCATGGAGGATAAGCTGTATAAGGTAGAAGGATTTCTGATCACTACAGAAACATGGTCAAAGAGTCTGTTAAATTTCAAATATGTGCCAAAGTCCCTGAGTACTGTCAATTTAAGCAGATTATTACCTATATGGTTAGAGGTAGCGATATTTGATTTGCTAAAGGAAGCTATACTGCATTTATAGGTAAGCCCATATTCAATACACCAAGCATTTATCTGGGCCAGCCCTAGCTGGAGAATTTGAATATCAGAATGGGTTTTGATAACCCCCCAATTTGCAATCATCGGCAAACTTGGTTAGACAAAGTACCCGGCTGTTGGCTTTTATGTCACAAAAATATATACCAATGAGTAGCGGACACAGAACAGAGCCATAGGGGACCCAGAACAGAGCCTTATGGGACAACACCAGTCATTTTTTTTGTCAGACAGACCATTAATAATTCAATGAACTGTGTATGGGTTAAAGTTGAATTGGGAGTGTTTGTCAAGAATACTGACATGGGAAAAGTGTCAAAGACCTTGGCAAAACATAGATAGGCACCGTGGATCTGTGGATTGTATGTTCCTTATCAATGGCCATAAAAACCCTTTCAAAAAACTCAAACAGGCTGAGCAGGAATGAACTACTTCTGAAGAGAGGCTTGAGCCTAGTGATTTACTTGGTTTACAAATAAATACAATAAAAATGAGGGACTACTGCTAAAAATGAGGGACTACTGCTTCATTTACTAACTACAGCTCCTACCCCTAGATAACTGTGTGAAATGGGAAGAACATGCTATGCATTATTATAGAGCAGCATCAGCATTATTTATGGGGGGGGGGGAACAAAGTCAACTTATTAAAATACTATTCATGCTACATTCTGTTGATCTGTCTCCACTGTTCTGAGTCAGCATGGATAGTGTATGATGTAATATACATGTGCATACCCAACAACATGGGACAGATTTGGAGTACACTACTAGAAATTACTCTGGAATCAAAAACTGCATTCGAGGTGTCAAATGAATTCAGTTGCAGTGTACTTTCATGGGTAGTAAGACCTGTGTGGTGTCTCTCTTTAAACTGTACCTTGTCAATCTAACATTGAATAACCGGGTCAGCATTCTACTATCTAGCTTCAGTGGAAGCCTCCGGAATTATATTAGTTTTTATTTGCTTTACTAACTCTGAAGTAATGTACATCTGTATGTATGGGGGTCTACCTGAGAAGACCGACAAGCGAAATCAAAGACAATGAGATGACCGACACTGGAAGACAGACAACGAAAATACCAAAGCAAAATCCCGACTCTGAAAACACCAACATGCGAAATGAGCACGAACGTGTAAGTGTGCGATAGTGACTAGGGTTAGGGTGAGGGTACGGTTAGGGTGCGGGTAAGGTAAGTGGGTGATCGTGACGGACATTAGTGTTAGGGTTTGGGTTAAGGTTAGTGCATAGATAGTTGTGTAAGTAAGGTTAAGTGTAGGGTTATCAGGTTTTTGGTGTGGTTGTGTTGTGTGCGCGTTTTTGGAATGGGGAATTTGTCTTGTTAACTGTCGGAATTGTGCTTTGTCGGGCATGTGAACGGTCATGTTTTTGCACTTTCGTTTTTGTGGTGTCTGTGATCTTCTTGTCGGCCTTTTGAGCTTTCATTGTTGTCAGGTAGACCAGTGTATGGCAAGGTCTGTAATTTTTGTTTCCAAGCATAACTTTACATGAAAGAAACATTTAAACACAATTTCTTTAATTAAGTATTTAAAGTATCTTCTGGAAATTTACAGTTAGAAGCTCAACAGGCCTACATGGTGCCAAGGTACGGGGATACAATCTTTATTTTGGGAGGAGAATCATATCAGTTTGGAAGTCCCTGTAATAACAATGTTTGGGATATAAGAAATTAACACACTCAGATTTTACTGCATTAATATAGGCTCATATCAAAAGTTAAGATCTTCCAGTGATTATCCCAGAAATAAGCTGTGATTCAGATAAATGCAAAACTTTGTTAAATATGGTTCAAACATTTTTCCAGTGGGGGCTTCACTTCCCATGCATCCTACAAGGTCAGGGAAGGCTACAATCCCGGACCCCTGCTAGGTCAGGGAAGGCTACAATCCCTGACCCCTGCTAGTAGTATATACCAACTCGAATAGGATCATAGGATGTTACTAGGCTAATGATCCTAGGATCCTTACAAGCCTAGCTAAGTTTTACCCTTCTTTCCACGATCAGTACTTATCACCCCTGTCAAAGAGGAATATAGGTGGAACCCCCAGTATTTGGATGGGTAGAGGGCCACTCAGATGCTCTACTTGACAGAGCGGGAAACTGTTTCAAAGGCTTGGTAACTTCTGGGAAACAAATCTGTCCCTCCTGCAAATTCTATTAAGTCACATACCAGGTTAAGACCATTAGAGTGAGTAACCAGTGTACCATTTGACTTATGGATATGCAGCATTTCTAATAAAGCAGGGTCAGAGATTTGTCTTATATGCAAGGCATAGATCACCTCTGAATAGTCTGTATGAAACAGAATAAAAAGTGACAGCAATTTCAGATGATCCTCATAGGACAGATGCTGAAGACCTTGAATTTTCTTGTGAGGATCCTTTGTGGTCTCTCCAATTGCTGCAGGTGCTTGGAAAGGTACATACCAAAAGGGGCCTTGTACTCAATTATTGGCCTGATGAGGAAAGAGTAAAGGGAGGTTAGAACTTCTTTTTCCTGGAGGCAATGCCCTTACTTATGTGATGAGCGATATAGAATGCCCTTCTAACCACTGTGGAGACATGATGGTCAAAGGTAAGGTTGCTGTCAACCTGTGTGCCCAGGTCTCTCACCACTGAGTGCATACTTAGGGTGTTGTTACTGATGTGGTAGTTAGCAGTAACTTTGCTCTTACTGAAAGTGATGGTAATACATTTTTGCGGTGAGTTTAAGGCCATGACTTTGGCACCAATCATTTGTTTGTCTAAAACCCTCTTGTAGGATGGTGATATTTGGAGATTCTATGGCCACTCCCAGTTTGCAGTCATCAGCAAACTTTATCAGGAACAGACCTTTAGTTTTAGCTTGCACTTCACAGAAATAGATTCCAAACAGTAGAGATCCCAGGACTGATCCTCATGGAATACCACTGGTTAAAAGTTCTGCTGTTGGAGTTGAATTCCCATATTTTGCCTATACAGGTTTTATCAGTGATCCAGTTAGTGACCCATCTAATGATATATGGGTTGATACCTCACTGGGTAAGTTTGTCAATTATGCCAGAGTCAGAGATGGTTACGAAAGCCTTGGCTAAGTCTAGTTAGGCTGTAAGTACAGATTTCCCTCAAGAGCCTGTGAAGAAAGGGGTATACTTAGGGTCCTTTATATTAATTTCTATCATTTGCTCTTTTGGTTCTAGGGTTCACAGTTATGGGTACTGCACATTCTACAGGCACCCATTAATATGCAATAGAATATCAAGATACAGTGCAAAAAATATATCTTTTTAGTTTCAGGATAGATTTTAAAGAAAAGCGATATCAATTTCTTAAAATTGGAGTTCATAACTTTCACACCTGACAGTATGCTTTTGTTGGTTATAACAGATAGGACAGTTGTCACTTGAATGCATCTGCAGAAATATTTTTTTTTAATACATTTCAGAATTTCATGCCGTTTTATTTTATTATTATAGGTTCCTATGAGATTACTAGGCTAATGGCTCAAGACTCCTTAAAAGCCTAGCCATTATTACCTGGACTTACCCAAAATTTCTATACCCACGGGCTAGAGGTTGGCTTAGGTTTGTCCCTATGCATTTGTGTATCTTATAGACTGCCCATGCCCATAATGGACATGGGAACTACCCCAAGAGTGAATTTAAGAGTGAATTTATGATTCCCCATACATGGATCCAAACTGCATTTGAAGAGGGTCAGGGAAGGGCTCTGCTTCTTGTGAACAGGTGGAGAACAGGTAGCCTGTTTCAGAGAAGCGGTACTCTCAAAGACACATATCCATCCCTCCAGCATGTTTTCTTCACATCACATACCAGGTTTAGATCCTTAGACTGGGTAATCCTTATCCTGTTTGTTTTGCAAATGTATCAGTTCCATCATGAATGGATTTACGAACGCCTTGTAGATTAGGGATAAATAACCCCTTAAATGTCGGTAGGAGACAGAGTAAAGGGATAGGGCTTTTAGGTGATCCGCATAGGACATGCGGTTTACACCCTGTATTTTTTTGTAAGGAAGTCTCTTGTTGCAAGTGCCTCATCAGCTACATACCGAAAAGTGTGCTGGACTCAATTATTGGTCTGGAGAGAGGAGAGTGGTCTGAAGAGGGCAGAGTATAATGAGACTATAACCTCCCTTGGATCTGGACATCATGCCCTACTCTGCAACATAGGAGGAGTTTCTCACCACCGTTGACATGTGGTGGTCAAAGTTCAGGTTACTGTCTGTCCATGTAGATCTCTCACCTCTGTGTCCACTCTTACAGGTGTGATATTAATGTAATTTGCACAGGTATTTGACTTCCCAAAAAGGTGCAATTTAATTTTGCATTTAGTTTTAGGCCATGGCTCTGGCACCAATTATTTCTTGGAGTCATATCTTTCTGAAGGATATTTACATCATTGGTTGATTCAATGATTACCAATAATTGCAAGCTGGGGGCAAACTTGGTCAGCCAAAGGCCTTCTACATTAGCCTTGACTTCAGAGAAGTATATTCCAAACAAGAGAGGTCCTAGCACTAAGCCCTGTGGTATACAACTAGTAAAAGTACAGTTGTGTACACTTACCATAAATGTAGATGTTGAGTGTATTCACTGTTGCAGTCATCACTCTTTGGTTATCTGCCTGCAGGTAGCCCTCAGTCGACCCGAATACCAGAGTCTTGGGATTTCTGCATCGGATGTGGTCACCTCTTCCATGACATCAGGTCATCAGGGGTATAAAACATGCAGCCTACGCCATTACATCAGTTTTTCTTGCACCAGATGTCAGGAGTCCCCAAAATAGGAAGCAATTACATAGTGTGGAACACCTCCAGTAAAAAGTAAATACCATGGCCATAAGATATGGCAAAAAAAAGAATAGGTAGAAAGTCTAGAAAAGTCAGGAGGCTGGAGGGAGGGTAACCAGGACTGCAACAGTGAATACACTCAAACATCTACATATATGGTAAGTGTACACAACTGTACTATGTTCTAGTGTTTCACTGTTGCAGTCATCACACATGGTTTGATTCCCAAATCTGAGTAAGGGTGGAGGCAGTCGAGAAGTATTAGGGCTGGCTTGCAGGCCTTGTAAGACTGCTGTGGTAAATCCAGCTCTGGATTTAGAAAAGACAGTTAAAGTGGTAATGCTTGGTGAAGGTGTGTACAGAACTCCAGGTTGCAGCTTCCAGGATGTCCCTGGTAGGGACTCCCTTGAGTAATGCTGTAGAAGTTGAGGTAGCCCTAGTGGAATGAGTTCTGATCCCCTGTGGGGTAGGTTTTCCATGGTGTTTGTAGCAGAAATGGATGCAGTGTGCTATCCATTTGGAAATGGTTTGCTTTGAATTGGTCTTGCCCTCTTCCCCTGTAGCAAAGCTGACTAGCAGCTGGTCAGATTTTCTGAAAGGCTTAGTCCTGCTGTCAAGGTAGAATCTGAGTTGTCTGTGCACATCCAGGGAGTGCAGGATCCGCTCCCCTTTATTTTGAGGATTAGGGAAAAAGGTAGGTAAATGGATGGATTGGTTTAAAGCCACACTGGATACCACCTTGGGCATAAATGATGGGTTAGTCCTGCTTGATCTCGAGTAATACTTTTGAGAGGAGGGGCAGAGGGGGAAAGGCATAAATTGAGAGGTTTTCCCATGTAAAGGATAGGGAATCCACTCACCATGCTTGGCTGTGGGGATTTCTGATGCAAAATTTGCTCAATTGATGGTTTTGGGGGGAGGCAAAGGAGGTCCACCTCTGGTGTCCCCCACCTGTTTATTAGAAGTTTGAATGAGTTGGGTTCTAGTTTCCACTTGTGTGGGTCCAGTAGATTCTTGCTCAAGTAGTCTGCCAGTGAATTTTGTTTGCCTGGCAGGAATTGAGCTTGCAGGTGCACTTGGTTGCTCAAGGCTGTGTTCCACAGGGCCATGGCTAACCTGCAGAGTGGGTAGGCTGTGTTCCACAGGTCCATGGCTAACCTGCAGAGTGGGCAGGAATGAGCTCTCCCCTGCTTGTTCATGTACCACACAACTGTGGTGTTGTCTGTCTTTATCAAGAGTTGCCCTGGAAGGATAAGGTATTTGAAGTCTGCCAGAGCATTCTGTACAGCTAACATTTCTTTTTTTATTTATGTCATGGGCTCCATTTGCCTTCCATGTGAGCCCCCCATGCATAGTCTGATGCATCTGTTGTCAGTGTTTGGGTGGAGAGGGGTTGAGTGAAAGGAAGTCCCTTGTTGTGGTTGCAAGCCTCTGCCCACCAAAGGAACTCTGCCCTTAGACAAGGAATGATAGGAATTCGTGTTTCCAAGTCCTAAGAATGTTGACACCAGAGACTTTTTAAGTACCATTGAAGTTTCCTCATATACAGTCTTGGATATGGAATTAGCAGTATACATGAGGCCATGAACCCTAGGGCTCGCAGTGTTTTTTGTGCAGATAGCTAGGTTTTGGAGGCCATTAGTTTGAAGTAGTTTGTCAAATTAACCTGCTTTTCTGGAGTGAGGAATGCCATCTGGGAAGTTGTGTCCAAGCTAACTCCCAGGAATACAATCTTTTGGCTGGGCACCAGATGTGATTTCATTTCATTGATGGTGTACCCCAGAGAAGTTAGAAGTCTCTCTACAAATGCCAGGTACTGAAGTAGCAATTCCTGACTGTCCGCCTGAATCAGGCAATCATCCAAGTATGGGTAAATTTGAATATTTCTCTGCCTGCAGTATGCAATGGCTGTAGCCAGGCACTTTGTGAATACCCTGGGTGCAGTAGATAAGCCAAAGGGAAGTGCAGAGAACTGATAGTGCATAGAGCGTAGATATTTCCTGCAAGATTCCCTTATGGGGATGTGCAGATAAGCTTCTTTTAAGTCTAGGGTGACTAGCCAGGAGTCCTTGGCTAGTATAGGAAGCAGCTGTTGGGACCACCAGGAAGGTGTTGAAAATGGACAGATCCAGGATAGGGCACTATTAGCAGTCTGGAGTAGAAACCCTTTCCCCTTTGGTCTATTGGAACAGGTTGAATAGCCATGATACCGAGAAGAAAAAGTACTTGCTTTTGAGCCTCTGCCCACTGGTTTGGAGGAAGGTCTGGCAACCCGCTTGGGGTTGGCAGTGAGTGGAAGTAGAACCTGTTATCCCTGGTATACAGTGTTTAAGATCCAGCGGTCCTGGGTAATGGAATCCAGTTTTTTGCATGCAAGGCGAGTTTTCCTCCTAGGGGTGCAAGTACTTGGCATGGCTGGGAAGGATGACAAACAAAGTCATTGTGAACTTTTTCCATAAGGGGGTGGAAGCCACCCCCTGTTTTTGAGGTAGGAAACTCAGACTTGAGTTTTAAAAGGCATATTTATCAGCATGCTTATGACATCAAGAAAGGCAATGTGAACAGTGCCTTGGCCAAACGTATGATGGAGCATCCACAGCATTATTTTAAATGTTCTGTTTTAGAACAAATTCACATAGAGAATAGTAGGGGAGGGCCAGTAGATTGGTTCTTAGAATATAAGGAACTGCTCTGGCAGCTCAGATGTAATGCCATAAAAAAGCCTGGTTTGAATGACATGTGCTCTATTTCATGCCCTTTAAAACTCAAGTCTGAGTTTCATTTGTAGTAAATTGTCATTTTATTCTATCATACACTGGTTCCCTGGTCAACAGGAATTTAAATAATATAATTTATAATCATTGTACAAAAACTTATGTAAGATGGTTTACAGCATTGGACATTGCAAATACTCTTTACTTTGCTTGGGGTTATTAAGTTATATTGTGTATAGGGTTGATTGACTGGGCGCTCAGCCTATCATTTTTTAAGATTTAAACATGTGACACAGTAGCTTTGTATATAATCAAGTCTTTAATGTTTTAATTTATTTTGATGAAGTCTTGAGGCAAATTCCAGATGAAAGCGCTCAACAATAAAGAGGTTCAGTGGTAGGACAGCTTGTCTCCTTCCAGTTCTGTTTCTTAGTTTTACATATATAGTATAAATGCACGTGCTTCACACTTGTGTATCCTCACCTTGAGGAAACTCTGTCTGAATTAGACAGGGAAATGCACAGTGACCTACATTAAAGTATTTTATTCCATTGGTTTAATATGCATATCAGACAAAGTCTTTTTTATGCATAATTGGAATGCTTTGCCATAAAAGACCGACATTTAAATGTTTATAAAATTTTACTGGATAGTTTCAGTATCTTACTTTATATAGCACAAGGCAGGCCCAGATTACAGCCTCAGGCTAGATTTTGCCATTCCCAAGGTTCAGAGAAATGCTTTAACCTATGAGCAGGTAAAAAGGATAAGACTTTTCACTGCCAAAAGGGAATCTAGTGAAAGCACAGGATAAGACTTTTCACTGCCAAAAGGGAATCTAGTGAAAGCACTACACACTACACTGAGCAATAGGCACTTTTTTAAATGCATTTGTATATGCAAGGATAACAGGTTTTTAATCTCCCTATATTTTCATAGCTTTTAAAAGTACTTTCAAGTATAACAATTGCAGCTTTGTGCAATACAATACATTTTGTTTCACAATTTCTGATGGAAAGTAGTTCTGATTGTAAGAAAGGACTGAGTTGCTTATTGTCAAGTCCAGTATTTATTAAATTGTGATCTAATAATGACAAGTCCCAGGACTTTTATTTAGGATTTTTCTAACTGACTTAAACTAAAGCTTGTTGACCTTTAGAACCATGGTGTACCACTATATTTTAAAGATTTTTTTCCAGCAATTTAAAATCTCTTGGTTATAAGCCCAATTTCTTTACAAACTCACCTATAATATATTGAACTCCTTCAGAAAATCAAAGAGAAATATACAAAGCCCTCACTGGGCTGGCATGCGCTTTTCACTGTGTAGTTAATCCTTCATAATGCCTAGTTGAAAATACCACCAGTCTATCATTAAGTGACTTAACCATCTGAAAAGGAAACAAAAATTGTCCCTTAAATTAAAGCCATTTTCAACTCTAAAAGTAGCATATCAAAAACTATCAAGAGTAAGACACAAGCACAGCCCCGACAGTGTTTACTTCTAAATATTTTTTTCTGATTATACTTTGCCTTTTTCAGTAGTGCACTATAGCATTTATATGCTTCCTGGATAACTAATCACGATCATAAAATGGATGATACTCTATAGCCATAACAAACTTCATGAAATACAGAAAGTAGTAAAGCGCAGCAGACATATTTATTTCCAAAAATGTACTTGGAACCTATAAAATGTAGCCTAATGCAATGCATTGCAGGGAAAACTATGTGAAGCATTAACTTTACTTCTTCCCAGGGGTATGTTTTCCTCCCTACAGAATTATCCAAACCAAAGGGTAAAAAGGACACACAGACAAACCAATCGGTAAAAAAACACAATACCTTAAACCTCCTGTAGTGGAGGCCCATGGGCTATATATGCAAGTGGCACCTTAAGGGCATCTAGTGTTTCAGCTACATGGCTTCCGAATGTCCAGAGTCTTTCTGGTTACATTCAGGCCAATAAAGCCAAGGCACATGCACACACAAACACACACACACACATACAAGGCAAGGCATCCTAGTCATGTTTTAAACATTATTTACTGGTCCTCCACTTTTCACATCGTTAATTAGTAACCTTATCAAGAGTGTTCTAAGAATTTTGAGGAAAGGCAAAATGAAAATCAGTATCTAATAAGGATCCAGGAAGAAACACTGACATTACCTCAATGACTTGATCATTAACATTACTAAAACTAAATACAGGGTAATTGTCACGTTATAGGCTAAAGCAAGGCAAGGCTTATTAGCTGAACAAACGTGTAGGAATTACATTAAATGCAGACTCATCTTTCTATGAGTCGGAAGGGTTAACTGCTCCCAGAGTCTATTAAAGCAGAACCAGAAACACTGAACTGCCTGGGTTCACTACTATTAACCAATTTATTCCTTAGACCTGCCTTCCAGTATTAAAATTATAAACAATAGCTAATCATGTCTTCTGTTTTATAAACACAATTACCCCCAAGGGAACACAATATGCATTATCAAATGATACTCTTTATATTTACTAAATAGCACACACTATGGACCTGTTCATACATTCTATATCATGGGTCATCTTCCATGCATTCAAAAACTTTTGACGTATGTCTGATGCAAACACCTGCATCTGACTGGAAGGACATTCTACCACAATGGGGCCATGAACTTGCTCTCCTCAATGTTCATCGGAACAATTACCTAAAAATGACAAAAATATTTTGGTTGCATGCATACTTTAAAAGTTTAGAGCCAAAGGTCCATTTGGGAATTCTGAAACAGTGTGTGACTTGACGGAGGGGTTTGTGTGCATTTGTATAAATGGGGAGAGAACAGGGGCATTGATAACAGTACCCCTTTAGTTCTGATGGACATGGCTGAAAAGTAATGCTCCATGCATTGGAACTCACATTTCTAACCTTAGACTTCATGTGGCTAGGTTCAGATGTTCTTGGAGGTGAATAAGTACAGGTGTACTGTTTCATGTCTTATGTCTGTATAATGCATGACAAATGTCTTGATGTATCATATACATGTCTACATTCCAGAGTCCGGCTTTAACTGCTTACAGTTCAAAATGTCCTGGACAACTTCAAGAATGTACCCCCTAACCAATTAACAGCACACTGACAGTGCATGTTGCTGGATTGTGTAATTATTCAATAAAATAAATACATTTTTAGAATCTTCTCAGAACTTATTTATTATCTTTTGTTTACTGGAAAAGTCAAACTAGCCACAAGTCCCATTTTCAGCAGAGGCCCATAGAAAAAAAGCTCCACATAATATACATATTTACAATGACTAAAAACAAAAATTAAGCATTATTTTGTGGGTAGCATTCAGACAACTAGTAAAGACATTCAACATATAATTTAGAATTTACATTATTTCACACAAGTCAAAACCAAAAAGGGCAGTCTCAAGCAAAAAAAAAAAAAAAACACTCATCTAAATCAGTCACACTGAAATAAGTTTATAACATGCTAAAACAAAACCATTATAAATGTGTCAGAGATTTTTAAATTTATATTACACACTACTGCAGAAAATATGGTATATGTGACTACATCCTTGGTTCCATATGGCAATCCTAGCTGCGGGGGGACCCAATTGGGAAGCAGCTAATAGAGTAACATATATGTGGTATCAAGACTACAATACCATTATTAATTTTTTAACAAGAGCTAGCATTTTAATATTACAGTTTAGGTTTTTAACTGTAAAATATCAACTGAGTACAGCAAATAACCAGACCTTATGATAGCTAAAACAAATCACTAGCTGCCTCAAGTATACAACAGTGATGGACAGATATGCACATTTCTAGAAACTTGTTGTTAAAATGATAAAACTCTACACAGGGTGTTCGGTGCAAGCTTAATTATTCTGCTGTCTGCTGCATGGTGCATGGTGCATGGTGTATGGTGTACAGGGATGAAGCCTTGACTAGGACCAAGGCCAGATTAAGACCATATTGGGCCTGATGCCGCAGTGCAAAAATGGCCTATTTTTTCTCGGCATTGGTACATGTGCATTTGACACTCACCGTACATGCGCACTCAGACAAAAGAAGCCTTAATTGCTTGCGACGCAACCAGCCAGCCTTTATTGAACATGAATAATAATGA
Source organism: Protopterus annectens (assembly GCF_019279795.1). Classification (NCBI taxonomy): domain Eukaryota; kingdom Metazoa; phylum Chordata; order Ceratodontiformes; family Protopteridae; genus Protopterus; species Protopterus annectens. Next base: position 21,663,480 of record NC_056746.1, read on the forward strand.
CGACGTGTCGACGTATTATCGTAACAACTCGAGATTAACATCAAGCTATGTAACATCAACATTCAACAGCAATTGTCTGAAAAGTGCACTTAATGCAGAAAAGGCTAAACCAGATCAACTTAACCTAGCCTGCCTAGGCATATTGTCACTCTTACTACTGCGCTAGTGCTGCTTACTTGTGTTGCTGTTTTTCGAGCCTTAGCAAGCACAAATTCTTCGATCATGTCAGTGAAGTCAAGGCAGCACAGCTCATGCTCAACGCTCATCAGTGCCAGCATGCTTAGCCTTTCCTGATCCATTCAGGACCACAGCTCTCCTTTGACTATTCCCAACATTGAGAAGCTCCGCTCACCTGAGACATTGGACACCATCATGCACAGATAGATGCGTAACCCAATCTAGACGTTTGGACATGTCTGAGAAAGATTCAACGATGACAAAAGCTTGTACATGGTAAGCTCTGCTGATTCGTTCAGTCACTGGTTTCTGACTGCGCATAAATGCAGCAAAGTGCATCAGCTCAGCCACCAGTGTGTCTTCCAAGTCATCTGGATACGAGGAAATGAGATTCTTAGCTTTGTCCTCAATCTGCTCAATGACGTTAACTCAGAGAAATCCGAATGTAAAATATCATACGCTTTTCCAGTTCAGCTAACAGACTGTCGATCATGACCAGATATGTCTGAGTTTTGAATGTTTCCATTGGGCTGAGGTCTGCTTCATTTGCAGCTCCTTCATCAGGCATTTTCTTCTGCTTATGGCCTCGACACTGCTCAACCTTGTATTTGCAGTGTTGAACCTTTTCGGTCGCCATCTGCTCATACACGTCAAATCTGCCCCATGCAAACCGAACCATGTCAACCAGTGATGCCATCAAGCCAGTTGCCATATTCAGGCTGACTGTAGGATCTTGGGAGGCTAATGCTCATACTGTTGAGACGGCCAAGGATATCGTTCCAGGCAGTCACCATAACTGCTGTCTCAAGTTCGTCCATCCTGTGCGAAAATCCCTCGGCCTGATTTCTCATACCTGCCTTCTGCTCCTTATCTGCCGCAAGCTCATCCAGGACTTCCTGAATGCTCTTCCACCAACGCTTTGACAGCATCTGCACATTCATACCATCGGGTTCCAGGCAGACCCTGAGCATCAACGTGCAGTGATTCTTTAGTCACTGCCAGCGAGATGTTGAGTCAGACAGGAATACATGTAGTCCATTGACAAAAATCGAAAAACCTAGTACAGCTACCACAGCTTTCAACAGCCTGATCTCCCACCAGGTTTAGGCTGTGGTTGCAGCATGGAATAAAAGTGGTGTATATACATTCTCACTTCCCAACTGCCTGGACACCATTCTATCGCCCTGACATATTTGACGCATTGTCATACGACTGGCCTCTGCAGTTAGCAATATCCAAGCCTTTTTCCTTCAGAAAGTTCAGAAGTATACTAGCCATCTGCTCCACCGTGTGTCTCATCATCATAGGCATGAATGTCAGAAACCATTCAAATGAGCCCAATGGCAGAATGTACTGGATAACAACTGTTAGCTGATCGAGGAGCGATACGTCAGGTGTCGAGTCAATTGAGACAGAGAAACACCTCACCTCTTTGGCTTCTTTCAGGATGGTGTCCTGCACCTTTTGTCCCATGAGCTTCACCAGTTCCTTGCAAATTGTGGATGACAAACAGGAAACGTGACCTTTCCCACGGTTCGCATACTTTCTAATATGGCTAGCCAGCAGAGTATCATACTCTGCCAACAGCTCAATTATGCCAAGATAGTTACCATTATGAGTGGAACCTATGATCTCATCCGTGCCCCTTATAGCAAGACCACGCTCAGCTAGGAATATAAGAATGTCGATGAGCCACATCAGAATCTGGCACCAGTAACACCACTCTTCCTCGACCTGTTTGGCGGCTAGGTAGTCAACACCACCGGCCTCCCTCTGTCGGCTCGCAAAGGACAACATAGCCTCACGACGACCATTGCCGCTTCCATGCATTTTTATTCTGGATTTGCCTGCCTTCTAGTTGTCAAAACCACCAGATATGAACTTGGTCTCGTGAAGAGCACTGCTGCCAAACGTGAAGAGCACTGCTGCCAAACAACTTGCATGCAAAGCAGAACACCTTCTCTGTCGAAGGCGAGTAGCACAACCATGGTCTACAGGATTTTTCACCATTGAGCGGATGTGTACGCATAAAAGTCTTTGTGCATCGACATTGGAATGACTCGCCTGGGTATCATCTGGCACTCTCTTCAAACTTCAATTCAGTGTGTTGGCAGTCTTTTGGACCCTTCTTGGCCCAATATTAGACTGTCAGCGTCGATTTCACCCCACTGTCCCAAATCATTGGTGAAAGCCTCCAGTGTTGGCGCTAGTGCTTCAGCGATAGCGTCTTTCACCTCTTCTCTCTCCGCTGAACTTTCCCACGCTTTAGTCTCTCTTGCCTCCACAGGATCATCTTGCTTGGCCTGGTCTTCAGAAGCACTCTAACTTGCAATCGCATCTGACGCAGACGGTTGAGACGAAGATGCTCATACTCCAAAGTATGAACTCAATTTTGGAATTTTCGCCAAAAGCTTTTCTTGTTCTGCTGCTTCTTTCCTTTTCTTTTTTGCTTTACTCCATCCACTGAGTTGAGACGCCATAGCAAGCGTGTACAAAACAGTATGAAAGATATCACAAAGTAAACTGTTTAACGTAAAATTGATAACCGAAGATTTCAAGTTAATGCTAATAAACACAACGATGTTATAGTTAAATCACAGTGCAAAGAATAATAGTAACTGTATAATAAGTAACGCTGTGTATAGGCGTTCGAAAGTCAGACTCTAATTTCATTCTAAGAATTATTTTGAGGTTAATAATTTTGAGGTTAATATAGCAAAGGAAAACTGTTCAGCTTCCAGAAAATTCGTGTCTGTTTTCATCTGGGCCTATTTCAGGAATGGGTCTAATGCTGCAGCATTAATAGCACCCACCTTAATCTGGCCCCGACTAGGACACAAATGGCAGTGTTTTTTTTTTAGTGCCCCACTGCCTACTGACCATCATCCTCATCTTGAGATCATTGGTTGCCCATTCATTACCCAAGCAATTGCAGTGGCTTTCATTCTGGCAACCATCAAGGCTTTTCTACTTTAAGTCCCTAACTCTGCCCCATGGGTGGTGGACATGGATATCCTCATTACTGCAGCAGCCTCTTTTGCCCACCCCATGTACACTCCTGTACACTTGCTCACAATGGCTACCTTTTATTTGCTTGTCACTGCAAAGCTAGCAGATCACACTGGCCAATGACCTTTGTGACCTGCAGACCTCCCTTCAGTGCCTTTTTTTTGTTACTCCCCCCCTTGGGCACAGATGTGCAACAAACACTAAGCAATCAGTTCAGGAGATTGGTCTACAGCAAGGCAATTGTAAAGCACTTTCCATGAACCAACAGGTGGCTGGACATGGTACTGTTCTACAGGTGGCTGGACATGGTACTGTTCTGCTTAGAGAAGGAAGGCTATTTTTATTTATTATTTAGTTTTGTTTTACTTGCAAGTTTGGCGAGTGTGATATGCCATTGCAACAGTTTATTCCTCTAGAGGCCAAACCTGAAAAAAAATAAGCAACACAGGACAGCAAAGAAACAGCCCTACGACCTAACAGCTGTTTCAGTAGGCTGAAGCAAGTTTGTAACATTACTTGAGCGTAAACAAGCAATTCCTCTGCTGTGTTTGTAGCTATTTCTAGGTACTCACTCTTTTAGTGTCTAAAAATAGAGATATAAATAAACAGTGAATGGGGGATTGCAGAAGAGGAGAGGCACACAAAGGAATGACAAGGGAAAAGAAACAGTGTGTACTACAGGGCAGGTGGAAGCACAAAGACACAAAATGAGGCACTCAGCATTTGAGTTAGTGGTAAGGAGTACTGGGGTACCTAAACTAGCAGATCTTCTTAAAATCTTCCCACCAAAGCAACTGCAGATTTATACAGGTTCTCTCCTGTATCTAGTGACATGATGAGGAAAGACTTTGGAAGGTAGCCCCAAACTGGTTTCACAGTTTAGAAGTTATACTAGGACCCAATAACCCAAAAAGAAATAGTGAGCGAGAGAGAAGGAGAGAAAAAAGAAAGAAGGTGTCTCTGCATGCCTCAGCTCCCAGTCACATGACACTACATAATGCACAATTACATACAGTCCAAAACAGACTAAATATCTTGGATAGCTGAACCCAAAATGGCCCCTCACCATGATGGCCAGACAGAGTCAACCAAAGCAGTTAGTATGGGAGTTGGACAGTTCAAGCTTTGAGTCTCACCAGCAGACAGCATTTCCATATATAGCAAAACAAAGAGAACCCATTCCATAATTAGCAACACTAGAACTTCTGCTTTGGCAGTTCTAGTTATCTTCTGTTCAAAATACTGCTATAATTATGCACTGCAGCTCATAGCATGCTTTGAGGAGGAAAAATGCACTTAGCCTAATAGAGATGCTCTTTTGTGATCAGTGTAATGGTTAGCAAAAAAGCAGCAAAGTAATTCTGTTAGGCCCTGACCATCTAAAAGCCATGTCTTGCTACCTTTTTGTTTTTTCTTCCACACACACACACACACACACACACACACACACACACACACACACACACACACACACACACACACAAACTTGTTTATGTCCTTTAGTTTTACAAGCCTAAAGCGTGCCATGTAATTGGCATAGCAAATTCAGATGATTTAATAGAACAGCAGCTAAGGGCATGTGCTGCTTTTTCGACAAAGCCTTTATTAAAAAGAGATTCTGCAACCTTTCTGAAAGGAACAGAAAAACATTAATATTGCACAGCGTATACCAAACAAGAATTCCTTCCAGAAATGTTAGCTATACCAACAAAAAGTTACTAGAATCCTGTTTATTTCATACTTGCTAACGCGATGAGACCCACTACACAGAATAGATCTTTGAGGGGTTTGGACTTCACACTGTATACACATATGAAATTACACTTCACTTTTAAACGTGCTCTTTGGTTTTAATACATGGAAGTTAATTCAAGTCACTGACCCTCCCTGCACCGTTGGGAATTCTGTGATGTTTTTCCTAGGACTCTGGTAAAGTCATTGCATGACATTTGGGGGAAGGGAGATAGTTCTGTTGACAGAATATTTGCTGAGCTGAGATTTAAATGAATGCATTCCAGCCATAGCAGTCATGCTCCTTCTCACCCCCTCATAATCTGCAGCACAGCACAATGTCTCCTCCGATACTTCTGCATTTTAATTTACTTATTAACTGGCTGATGGACATTATAAAGTCTTTTCAGTAGTCCCAGATACTTTCACCACAGTTATCATTATGAAATTAAAAGAGTATAAAAGTCACAAGTAGTGTCACATCAGTGTTAAGAGTTAACATTTTTTCCTCATTGTTTATCATTCAGTTTAAAGATTTAGCCTGAAATATCCATAAAGAAAGCCGGTTCTGTGGAGCAGATGTATGACCAACCTAACCTAGGGTACATCAGCAGCCCAAGCACTGGGAGAGCCCTTTGGGGATGGAAAGGAATTAAGAGGCATTCCTGATCACCTCTCTCCTAGGGGGAAGCTGAAGTGTATATTAGAAGGATGTATCACCTGCGAATGAATTTTCAGTGGGGACTGGGGACCTAGTAGGAGTTGCCTGGTTGAGACTGGTGAGCAGATCTACCTTTGAGGAGAGGGCACTTGCAACAACCCAGACTTTGCATACTCTTTCACCAATAGCACCTAGTATGCAGCAAGAAAAGTAGGGAAAATGCTTACAAAATCCCCTGATAGCAGCCTGGATGATGGCTTTGTTAGGATCTACTTATCTATACATATACAACAGTCTGTCAATTATAGTATGATGCCCAGAAGTCAACTTGCTTTAAAATAACTTTATAGACAATGAGCACAAAACTGTACAAGAATTGTTTTTTTTTTTTTTTTTGAGCAAAAGCCCCTTCAGAAATTTGGCTTCTAGGTTGGTCCTAGGCTAGCTGGCCTTGCAAGCACCTCCAAGCCTAGCCAGATTCCCCTTTATGCCCAAATCAACCCAGCCCATTTGGCCAGACATTGCCCTCACCCATTCAATGATCGCTAATTATACATCACCCCCAATGAGAACAACTGGGATCACACCACAGACAGACAATCTGAAGGGATCCATGCATGGGATAAAGCATTCAGAAGTTGCCCCTGTCCACCAGCAGTACAGCAGGCAGTCCTGTGGCAAAATTCCCCCTTTCCATCCACAGATCCGAGCAGTGCCCAAACATTGACAGGGATGAACCCTACCCCATATGGATAGGAGTCTGTCCCAGAGCAGCGGCATCACCTGTGAGATACATGTCCCTCCAAACTGTCTTCTCAATGACGCAGAAGAGGCCTTGATCCCTAGCGTGAGCATTTCTGATGCCACCAGACCTGCTAAAGTAAGTAAACCCATCACTACTGGGCCAGAGGAGGTCTTCCTTGCCAGACACCGGTCATGTCCTAGCAGTCTGTAGGATGCAAAGCACATTAAAAGGCTTTTGAACCAGTCCATGTAGTATGAGTCTAGCCCCTACAGCCTTACAGCAAGGCATGTCTGAAGACATTCAGTTTGTTGCATATGTCTGGACAGCTACATGTCAAAGGGGCACCATATTCAATGACTGGCCCAATGAGGGCCTAGTAAAAGGGACTATGAGATCTCCAAATGTAGACACAACCCCTTTGTCTACAAGCTGTGCAACACAGAATAACCCCCTTACAACAGGCATGTTGGCCAAACAGGACTTGCTTCTTAAATTTAAGGTCTTACCATTTTTCATAATATGGTCAGTTGATTTTTCTTCAGGATTCAAGCTTAGGTTTTTCAAAAGTAGGATGATTGTCTTATAAAAACACTGTCACTGAAGCATTCACTAGGAGTTATCAAGTTGTATGTGGATGACTTTGGACTGAATAAAACCAAACAGTCATAACATCGTCGGGGGGGGGGGGTTGGCAGGACCACCCTTATGTGGAGGGGTAGTGCCTAACACCCCACAATCTTGTATATACCATCTGTATGGCAATATAAATATGAAGAATGGAGAACTCTCCAAAACAAAGACGTCACTGCCACACAACAATCAGATACACAGCAAACACTGCCAGCATGGTAAGAACCTCAATCAATGAATTCAATATTATTGAGTTGAACTGAACTGAATGGTACTTCATCCAAGGCAAGATGAATGACATGCAGGTAAGTGGCCTTTGAATACTCACACACACACACACACACACACACACACACACACACACACACACACACACACACACACACTTAAGATGTAGAGAAGAAGCCTAAAAAAGCACAAGCAAAGGCCAAGATAAATATTACAGACTATGCCCATAACTAATCATGTCAGATAGGAATAATTACCGTTTAGACCTAATGATGGAATTGATCGAAGACTTGAATCATTTTTGGCTCAGGTAATGACTGGGAATGTAGAAATTCTGGATTTCTTTAATTTGTAATAATTTTGTGCAGATTAATACATTCACGTTCATAATCAATGGTGCATTTAAAATTTGGCCAGATTTAATTTGTTTTTTTTTTTCAATTGTGAAAGAGTAACAGGTGTAAAGCACATTGTATCAAGACCCTTCTCTCAATTAAGGGCAGATGTGTGCTATGTTTGCACAGCTACTAGGACAGCGTGGAAGCATAAGCAACTCAAATTAGCTAATTTGTTTGGAAGACGAAGCCCCAGTCAGAGTTACCCAAGTGACAAAAATTGTACAAGACAGGCAACTCCACATTTCTAAAAGTGATAGTGCAGAGGGACTGGAAAGTTTGTAGCAGGACAGCTGCAGTCAGAAATGCCCTCAGCTGAAAATGTTAATGTTGTTAGAGTTGCTGTTAATTACCAACTATATGCTCTGCCTTGCTTGATAGGGTAATGCAGTTTTATTTTTATTTAGCTTTGATTACTAGGAAAGACCAACTAAGCAAAACCCCTATTTCATTAGAGGCCTATGGAGAAAAGCTCCATACTGCATACATGTGCACAGGCAGTTAGCAGGTGTTAAACAAAAAAAGCCAAATAACATACCATATAATAATGAGGTATGTGATCTCAGACTTTTTGTAGCTTAAATATCAGGCATAAAGCATAGCACATAAAAAACTTAACCAGACATCTCCAAATAGAATTGACTGAAGTTTGCCTGGACTTGGAACACAATGGGTAAAGCTGGCTCTGAGCACATCAGCACCACAATGGTTCAGAGAAGTCTACTTCTAAAAACTGAATGCAAACTCTGTCAAGACTTATTTAATATAGGCAGTGGTGACTTTCAAGAATGTCATTTACGGAGGAATATGTAGACGAAAATTGCATTTGTCTAGTTAATAGGCAGTGAATGAACTGAGGAGTTTTAATGAAGATTTAGACAGACAAAATATGAGGAATATGACAAATGGTCACATGTTCAGTAGTATACAGCCTCTGTCTGTCTATATAAAATGCTATTGGCTCAATGTCTAGCAAACAAGCTATGTTCAGAAAACCTAATGGGATAATGTTCAGAAAACCTAGTGGGATAATGCATTTTGCTGGTCATTAGTTATCACAGAACAGAATGAGATGGGCAAATTAAAAGGAACGAGGAACAGCTTTTCACAAAATGGAGAGCGGGAGGTAAAGTCAAGTCGTTGAAAGGCAAATGTCAGAATTCCAATGTAAAGATGGGCTTATTAATCAAACAGATGGAGTGGGGATATATGGAGATAATGTGAATTCAGTACACAGTATGGGAAAGAGTAACATGCAACATATATAACTAGCAACAGAAGGGGTGCAATGTTAAACAACAACTAGCAATACAAGGGGTGCGATATTAAAGACTATCTGGAGGGTCATTGTCTGACAAATAGGAGGCTATGGGCAGTAAAATCTGTGAAAGACAATAGAAAGCATAAGGGCACAGAGGACAGAACAGAAAAAAGTTCTCTCCATATGCTTATCTCCATGCCTACAGACCAGTAAACCTTTCCTAATGGCCAGGAGTCCATTTGTTCCCCTGTACTGGGTATCCTCAGCATTGAGGCAAGATCTGACTGGAAGGGCAATAATCCAGGTAATCATGAAGGTGGTTTCTCCCTTTGTTAGCATCCCAGTATTGAGGGCATTTCTAGAGAGGTCCTAACCATGTTTTTGTGTCTGATGCAAGTATTTGCATCACCACGTGGCCTCTTATGCCCTCGTATTGAGTGTGCATACATCAGGAACATGCTAACAAGGACTATATTCACCAGCTTGAGATGGTTTAGCCTATGCTCTTTCTTCACCTCCATATTGAAGACCCGCTGACAAATCACATCTTTTCTCAAACTTGGGCAAGCTGGTATCCACTGCTAATTTCTATCCTCCCCTTCCTGGGTCTACCAGTGCCCAGGCTGCTACCCAAACTCAGATCATCTGGGTCAAAGTCCGGGCTTTAAACCAATTTACACCACTGCAACAGCCAGAATCAAAGTTCAATTATAGCTGACAAATGAGAGGTAGCTATAGTACTGATGCTGGTTTACAAATTTCATATTACTTAATTACAAGACTAAAATCACTACACAGTACTCAAGAAACTGAAAAGATTATGTTTTCACACAAGACAGAGTTAAAAGGAAAATAAAACAAATACGTTTCATGCTGCAGTATTCATTGTGACCTCCACATATCACTGTGTTAGGAAATTAATTAGGATAAGTTTAGTTAGAACTGGAATTATTCATCTGAAACAAATATTAATGTTAATAATGTTTTTGAAGGTTGTTAACCTTCAAAATAGAAAGGCAATTAAAAAACAAACTGAAGTTACTGTCAAATCAGCACCATCAAGGAAACCTTTTTAAGTATTCCTCTCTACTGTTCAGGATTCCACACTGTCCAAATTTTTGTCTATATTTTTGGTCTACTCTTCATAAAACTGTATGGTTTTCAGGCAAGTCACTGAGCATTGCCATTACTAAAGTTTCAGGATTTCATATACTTCAGAAAATCTATACCAATGCAAAACATGTTATTCTAGCAAATTTCTTTACACAATAATGTTGATTTTTGGTCTTTGTCCAGCATTCTGTTATAAGAGGTTGACAGATATGCCACCTAGGTAAAGAATAATGATTGGGTTAAACAGAAATGGGTTTAGATAACCAAACAAGTTAGGATGGGGCAAAAAAGTATTTTTTTTTTTTTTTTGGAAATTAAATGGGACATCTTTTTGTAGCTGTAACATTCAAAATGAGTAGACAGGTCACAGGTTCAACACAAACCTAGATTATTGAGGAAACAATCCCTTATGTAAGGGATTATCTCAGCCATTCTGCAACCCTGTCCTGTTAGAAAAGCAGGCTGGGCAAAATTCAAATGTTTTAAGAATCTGGTATGGGTAACATCATCTGGTCAGCAATGCACAGATGAGATGCACATTGAACTCAAACAGCAGAATGGTTAATTTTATTACTGAGTCTTAAAATGATGTATATTATTTCATGAAGAACCATGTGCAGTTTGTTTTATTATTAAGAATGAATAATTTCTTGTGTGTAACTCAATGGATCCCTTACATGTGAGTGACGACCTAATATCAGTACATGGAGTGCACTGATTATGCTCGGAAACTAGTGTTATACACAACTCTGCAGTAAGATAGGATTATTCAAACAGTAAGTACACAAACAACTTTTATTAAGTTGTACTACAGCTTTTAAAGATCCTTGTATTGGGTCTCTTACTGTACCACATGTGGCAACACCACAAAACAGCATCAGAAGCATTTGAAAACAGCTTTGAAAGCTTTAATGCTTTTCACCATGGCAGACCAATAAACAAAAGGTGCACCATACTGAAGTATTTAAATTATAAAGCTTTTGGAGAGGTAAACTTTCCTCCCAATGGTCTGGCACTACATTATATTATATGTAACTTCAGTTGTTCCAAAGACTTGGAACTGGGTTTCTCCCATCATAACTACCCATGATCCACTTTTAACACTGATGCCAAGCAACCCAAGAAATTCATGTTGGGAATAGAGTAGTACAGCATAGTACAACATAAAATGGCATAACATAATATAGCATTACATCATAGTCAGCTAAGGGAGCCACTGTCTAATCTGTTCAATACCAACAGCAACCATCCTGCTAGTGTCCCTCCCCCAGATGGAGTCCTTCCATCGCATGCTGTATTCAGGGAGCATTTGTTTTGCTTTCCACCATCCATTTTGATAGTGTTTGATAAGTCAACCACTGTTTCCATAAAGAAGCACTTAAAGATTTCAACATGTTTCGTCTGTAGGTGGTGACCCCTCAGACCCTTACCCTTCCTGCCAAGAGCTACTTCCTCACAGTCTCTTATGATCTTATGCATCTAATATCATACCTTTCCTGCCTAGCTTCCATTGAGTGCAGCCTAGTCTCTCTCAGTCTTTCTAAATAGTTCATTCCCAATATTTTTTACCTTTCATAGGCTTCCTCAGAACCCCCTTCAGTGATGTGGATTCCTGTTCCCCACAACCGCAAGCAGTACTGCAGCCATGGCCTCAGTATATCCTTAGATATATGGATTACCTTTTTGGTGGGTTCCGTTTCCTAAATGATGCAGTCAAGAATCTTAATGGCCCATGTATCATATTTTTCACTAGATCATTATCCGTGCCGTTACTACCACCTCTAAAATCTTTCGCCTGCTCTGCTGCTTTAAGTGGTACCTCAAACGCGAGTACAACATTCTGACAGAGTGCAAAACCTCAACATGTTACACTGAAAATGTAACATCCTGCATTTTCTTGCATTAAATTCTACTTGTATTCTTTCTGTCCAAATTTTGAGCATTTTCTTACCTTTCCCTGGACTTACCACTCCTTCCAAACTACTGACCTTGCCTTGGTGCAATCTGTAACTAAATTTACCCTAATTTGAATCATTGGATGAGAAAAAGTTGCTTGAAACTGCAATTAAAAAATGCTTTTGTAAGAGGGCAAGCCCCCTTGAACCCCTCTACATGGGGGTGTATGGTCCCTTTAACTTATCTGCATCAACAGTGGGGAAACGGGAAAAGAAAGTCCACCACAATGCACACTAGTCCTGTGCCAAAATAAGTCGATTGAATGCAATGAAAAAATTTGATAAAAAGTGCTCACTGACTCTGCACTCAAGAGTGCATGATAGCCACCCAACCATAATCTTGGACTTGGTGATGAAAGGCCCACTTAGGAACTAGTGATTAAAAAACTGCCTTAATCACTTAAGAAATATAATGGACTCTCAGTCCTGGGATTTATGCAAGATATCTTCGTGAAGACCAAAAAGGTTAAGACTTGAGATCAAATTAGATAAAATGTTAGGCTCTTATGATTGCAATCACAAAACTTCACAGTCACTTGACAGCAGACCGGAGTTAAACTTAAAAATAAACAATACAATACAAGTGGTTTGATGGGGGAGTGAGTCCCTCCGGCAATCCTCACACCCTATAATACTTATACATACAAACTCTGAGGACTGTACTTTCTCATGGGAGAGAGAAATCCCAGAGGTAGTTCAATTAATCTTTCAAGGCAAAAGCCCTGGAACTGCCCATTACCGAATGCATATAAACTAATGATCAAAACGCCAATACCAATAAAAACCCTGGAACCAATATCGGACTGTGATTCGCAGTTTTAGTAAAAGAGATAAACATGCAGTGTGATATAAGGGATTAAGATGTACACGTTACATGTTCATGTACCATGCATTATTGATAGCCAAAACCGAGTAACTGTAACCAAACAAGGACTATAACAGATATCAGACTGGTCGGTATTGTGCTGGTGTTATGGCATAGTGCAATTTAAAATAAAGGTCAGTTTTAAGCTATATACATATTAAACCAAGAAGCCAAGAGTGCCATTTGCAAAACATTGTGAAATGCTTTGGGCTGAAGACTGAACAGAAAATGTACTATGTCAGGCACTGACTTGTTCATGAAATAATTTATTTTTCCTAAGATTACTAGAAGGAATAACTTCCAAAATGTATTACTAGGTATTAGGAATTGTTTATGTAAGAAGGTGGCTGGCATGATTCCAATAAGACTGATTTAGGCATACTGGAAGCCATCCAAACAACAGAAAACACACCCTCTTTGAAGGGGATTTCTGACACTTCAGGACTATGATGTTTGATGTTTCATATCATGGTATACAATTTGTTCTGGAGTAAATTATTCCCTTCATCTAAATCATTTGACAGCAAAGGCTTTATGGCATTTCTTCAATCCCCATTTAACATTTGTAAGAGAAAATGGATTTGTGAGCTTTAAATTTGTAAAAGGAACTAAACAGTACCATTGCTAGGTATGTAATGGGGGGGGGGGGGCTTTCTCACATGTAGGACTAACCACTGTTAAGGACTTCAAAATGTGATGCCATACTGTGTTGCATTATGGATACCTAAGTGGAAATAGCTGCTCAGCATTTTTTTATTTCTTAATTCTAAAAGGCTAACAAGGTCATAGGATAGGTAGAAACCACTATGAATTGTAAAAATGCAATTACAGCAATATTAATTCTCTACAATTCTTAACAGAGTGGATAGCTAAAGAAGGCTCACTGTCTCATGTTGATCAATACTCTTGTGTAGTCTCTAATCAGGATGCTTATGAATTTAATGCTCACTGTAAGGTGAGAGACAGAAGTTTGAATCTAGTTAGCTCCCACTTACTCTGAGGGTGAAGATCAACAAATTATATAAATATTCCTCTGCATTCTTTGTCTTGTAGCTTTTATATTCACTTTTTATTTATTTACATTTGTTGACCAGGAGAGTCCGACTGGATGCAGGTCCGTTTTCAGCAGATGCCCAGGGAGAAAAGCTCCAAATTGCACACTTGCACACTTTGAGAAATATATAATTTACAAATGATAGCTTTAGTTACAGCTTATTACATAATACTAGATTAAGACCAAAGTAGTAAAACAGCTGTAGAAATAAACATACAGGTTTAAACATAGATTACAGATGTACAAGGTTACAGATGTAGGACCATATTCATCAGTAGACAACAGAATTCTGTTTGTGAGGTACATAACAGACATTGTCAGTTGTTTCAATAAGAACTTTTTATTGTATGGCAAGTAGCTAGGTTATTAGCTACTTTGCTAGGTATATTCACTGTAGTTTGTGGGGTGCTAAGATAGGGAGTGGTGGGAGGAGTGGGTGCTGTTAAGGGGAAGTTACAGGGGCATATTCTGCATGTTTTAGTAAGGATTTGAACCTGTCTTGTTCCTTATTTTTGTCTGCTTGATTTTATGGACTGCTCACCACAAGCAAACTTTCACGGCAGTCTAATTCTTTCACTATTCCTGGTTCTTTCTTCCAAAACAACTACAGTTGTTCTCCATTTAGACAGCATTTCAACTAATGATAAATAGCCCTTTATAGCGTATCTTAAGTACATGCAGAAATTTGTTTGTATCCAGGGTGACTATGTAACAAGTACATCTGTCAGCCTTTCTTGGCAGATTTCCTTCTGCAGCCAAGTTTTATCATTGTGGTCATGCATCAAGCTCAGCTTCTGTACAGGTCTTATAAAAAATAAATGAAATGTTTTAAACTAAACCAAAGCATGAAAAACCCAGCCACACACATCTGCCATTTATGACCTGAACTGAATAGTGTTGCCCCTATGAATTAATTTTAAAATTCTACTCCCAGCAATGAAACAGTAATCCTGTATATTGCCTCATCTATTGTTTCTGGGTAGCAAGTTTTGTTTACAGAGAAAGAGATGAATGTGGGCATCAGAACATCAAAATCTAACAATACAGTAAATTAAAAACACAAGAAAACAATGCGCGTCTGTTTTATCAACTTATTACCATGCTATTTTTTTAGGGATCTGATGTGAAACTCTCTGGATGTGCCGAAATCGAGCCACAAGCCCACTTTGTAGTTTTGCCCGTTTCATAACTCTTCAACGAGAATTTATCATTAAATGTGCACAGCAAGCGGAGGTTACAGTTCATGACCTGTGACCACAGTTTGGATTACTATCCTGTTTATCTAATCAGAAGAGTCAAACTAACCTAACTACACAAATTGTACTGCAGTGTTATTCAATATAAAATATAGAATTTTGTAAATGTGTGATTGGAAAATATATACTTTCCATTTTTAAGAAACAAATTGAAACATAAAACTGAAAAGGATAAGAAAAATGTAATTAGTACAGAACTCATTTCAGTATAAACAAACCTCTGCAATTTTAAAGTACAACAGCATTTTATTTTAATTGTTTCGATCAAAACATGATAACCCATTAAAAATATAACAAAACAGGTAATTAAATTATTGTGGGCACCACAATTTACTGAAGGCAAACCTTTTACGTTCTACTTCATAACTGCACCCTATTAAGTATACATTTTTGAGTTTCTGGCACTCATTAAGAGGGCAGATGCATTTTGTAACTGTGTGCATGTCACGATTTCATTTTCGTTCCTTTTTTATAGCAAAAATATAGAAGTAACAATGTTACTGCTCATGAAAGGAGTTGGGTTCCGTACGTTGAACGAAACGTTACACGATTTCTGATAGAAAGATTCACATAGTACAGGCTGTTCTAAGAAGTTGGACAACATTTCTAACAAAGATTCACATAGTACAGGCTGTTCTAAGAAGTTGGACAACATTTCTAACAAAGAACAACAAGTACAGATACAGGGACTTTTCTGTGCATAGATTATTGTATTTGGGGTTTTAGATTTTTTGCTAGTACTGCCAACACAGCTATTGATTATTTTCTGTATGCCAATTTGGGATAGTCACAAATTAATAATTTATTCATATATTGTGTATTTTTCTGGAAATGGGAAAGCACCATTCAATATTTAAAGAATTGTCAACATTAAAACCAATGCCATAACATAAAATACAAATTGTCAATCTTCCAGACAGTTGCACAATAACAGATACCTTAATTACTTGAACTAATAGACCTTAATTTATTTTACATTTGCTTATCGGGGCAATACATTGATTGCAACAGACTATTTGCAGGTACGGCCAGAGTGAAATAATTCTCAAAGAAAAAAGGGGCACATATCAAAAACAGAACAGAAAGTAACAATATATTACAAACTGTACAGTAGCAAAGCAAGAATGACAACTGTATATTTTAGATGTAAACTAGGTTGTATTTATGAAAAAGTGAAAACCATCCATGCATCTACAACCCCTTTTTCCCCCCAATTTACACATGGGGTCGGGGTGTCACTTCAACAGTGCCAATCATGTCGAGCCAAGGTTTACACCGTCGGGTGGCTAGCCCTGCCATAGTAGTTCATTCTTACCACTCACTCGCAGACACTCGTACCTATGGCAGTGTGTCCAATCCACCTACTGCAGGTCTTTGGAATGTGGAAGGAAACCAAAGCACCTGGAGGAAACCCACATGATTGCAGGGAGAACATGCAGACTTCATACAGAAGGCACCCCAGCCCAGAATTGAACCAAAGAACCTCTTTCTCTGAGGTGACAAAGAGAACCACTGCACCACCACGGCAGTCCAGTAGAGTTTGGCACCATTATTACACAACCAGGGAGCTTCTTCACTGAAGTGACTTTGTATTCCAGGCATAAAGCCATTCAGGTGTTAGGGAAGTCTCTACTGTGAAGATTGAGGAGGGATTCTGACATGGCAGACAGTAGTTGCAGGGACCCAAAAAACAAATGTAAACAAAACATATTGCATACTCTCAATCCAGCTACATATCACAGTCCAGCTACATAAAAACAGGATAATACGATGCACAGTATTATAGAAAGATGATGGCTAAACACAATGATAGCCAAAATAAATGGATCAGTAAAGGGTACAGGCAGAAGGACTAACTGGTAATGATGTAGGGCAGTCAACTAAGAATGTAAGAGAGGGAATTCATAATTGTGGATGTGTGAAATTGGGTAAAGACGTCAAAGTCCTCAGTGTAAAAAAAAAAAATAAAAATAAAATCAAGTGTCAAATATGTATGTATTAAGATAATGTCAATGCGTTAACGGTACACTTTAGGAAGTAACTTTGTGAGTGGAGGGGAAACCCACTAATAATGGTAACGGTAATACGAAGAGTAAGAAGGAAAGCGATTATGGTTATTCTGGAAAGGAACACGTGGTTAGGCAACACACACACACAAACAAACATGAAAGTTTTTGTTAAAACTTGAGACAGGACTAAAGTTTGGAGGAAATATCGAATTACTGCACCATAGAAGAAGGCCAAAACACTCAAAGCAGACATTAGCAGGGCAAGGAAAAAAATGTCCTATAGTATTATCACCACTGTGGTTTCAGGCCATGAACTACACCCCCTGCTCTTTTTTTTAGAGACTCCTTTTTCCACAGTGTAGCTGAATCATATTTTTAGTCAAGCCTGTTATATACCTGCATCTTCCTGCTGACAACAGTGAAGCATAATTTGTTTTGCTGATATGATTATCAAAGAAAAGCGGCCGTGGTGGTGCAGCGGTTAGAGTTGTCGCCTCACAGCAAGAAGTTCTCCAGTTCAATTCTCAGCTGGATTGCCTTTAGTGAGGAGTCTGCATGTCCTCCCTGCTGTCAAGTGAATATTTAAAGACATGCAGGTAGATGAGTTACCAGCCTGGCACCCAACCTTCACAGAAAGCACACTCATGCAACACTATAAAAACACCACGGTCAATCAATCTGCAGACCACTGATCCAGTGTGGTGATCCCTAACTGGGAAAAGCTGAAAGACATTTGATGCAGTTATCAAAGAGCGCTGACTGTAAAGACAAGGCATTTGGGTCAGCTCCTACTCACACATTGAATAAATTTATTCTCAGATAGGCAGCTGCAGAATAACTCCTGATTTTTGTTCTCAGTTTTTACAAATAATCTCCACTCAGCGGCAAATAGTTCTAGCCTTATCCAATACGCAGATGATTCAACAATTGTATGTAGTGCCCCTACCCTGGCAGATTTACAAATAAAATCCAGGATAACTTCTACTCAGTTGAAAACTGGCTTATTGAGAATGGCCTCATCCTTGACCCCCCAAAAAACAAGCTTCTGCTATTCCATCCCTCACAAAATTATCACTCCTACCTCCTCCTCCACAGTTTACTCTAAAAATGGTACCCATATTTCACCTGAATCCCACACAAAACTACTCGGAGTTACCATTGATAAGTTAAAATTTGATATACACATTAACCTAGCTATTAAAAATACAAACAAAAAGCTAGGTAGTCTCTACAAACACAAATCCTTCCTGACCCATAACACTAGATCCACAATAGCTCGTACCCACCTTCTCTCAACACTACTGTATGCATCTCCAGTCTTGACCAGTCTATCCAAAACAGAAACCAATAAAATTACCTCCTGCTACAATCACATAGCCAAATTTGCTAATAACAGCTCTTTCAGAACCCATCACTGTCACAACCTAAAGGAATTGGGCTGGCTTGAACTGCCAAATTTACTAATCTATAATCAACTTATCGTCACTCAAAAGCTGCTCTCACAACCACATAAAACACCTTCACTAAGTAACATAATCCAACAGTACTCCTGTCCTAGGCAACTCCGCTCCACAGACAACTTACTGTTAACAGTTACTAGAACCCACAACTATGCTGGTGACTCCCTCTACTCTTCTTACATGTCCAAAATCTGGAACTCCCTCCCCACATCTATAATTCTTGAATCTTCCCTACCAAATTTAAAAGGTCTATCAAAAGTCACTTAAACAACAAATGGCTTTGTCCCTGCTCCACACCAGACTAACTCCAATCCCACTCCTATACTAATGCAACTCTTGCCTTAATAATCTTTTGACTCAACTGCATAAACATGTTCACCACAACAAAATAATTAGAGTATATTTGTGTTAATTTGCTTGCTTTACTGCTGTTTACAAACCTACTGATAAATGTACATATATACAGCAAGACACTGAATTTGTGTTCTCATCTAGAAATTCTTAGTGGACCTAGTTGAAAAATGTTTTTAACTCTATGTATGTATGTCTTGTAAATTGTCTCTCTGGAGCTTTTGTCCCCGGGCCTCTACTGAAAATGGACATGTATCCAGATGGACCATCTCGGTTAACAAATGTAAAATAAATAAATAAATACATAAATAAAATTTTAAAAGTGGCATAAGACCATGAGAAGAACAATGAAAACAGTCAACCTGGCCATCAGAAAATGTTTGGGTCCACAAAACAAAGGATCTCTGGGCATAGGTTTACTTTGCCTTACTGTAAAATCCATCCCCATTTCAAGCCTTATCTATGGCTAGGTATTTTCTAGACTGTTGTACTTTAACAATAATTAGTACACAGTCATATGTACATTCAACTGTGCTTTATGTAAAAAATATCCTGGACACTGGGGAATGCCTGGTTTCTGTAACTTAAATGAAGCAGAATAATTCTGCAGTCCTATCAGTTCTAACTTTTAATCGGTTAAACAATTCTTTGTTGCAGGGAGTTCATTTTGACGTTTTATATTGCTAGTGCATGACCTACAAAACCATACATTCACAGCAAGTCCTCTTCTTATTGACCTGGGTGGATATCTTGTTTTCATTTTCCATAGTTTTTGTCCAGTCATGCAGTGTTATGTCAGCGCTATAACGTTAGTAACAGCTAGGCAGCAACGGATATTAAAGAACTTCAGAAACCAGAACCACTTTATCCACATTCAAAATAAAACAGGTTTAGACTAAACAGAAAATAAATTGAATAGTGTGTAAAGCTGATTATTGAAGGAAAATGTCATTCAGAAGTGATGATCCTTTTCAGTTATGCATTCTTCAGCGTGAAGCAGAGAGAACCAATGCTGAACAGGATGCCAGTCTAATCACAGTTCACACACAATTTACAGGACTTCTATTCTGCCCGAGCTGCATGTCATTTGGATTCAAGAGTAAACTGGAGCACCTGGCAAAACCCATCTGGGCAAATACAGGACATGCCCACTCCTTGCAAAAGAATCTCCAACCAGGATAACTGTTTTACTGAGGGTCTCCTAAAGTTTTTGAACCCTCATTCTAAACTTCCATAGACCATTAATCTTTTAGGTGATGAACATTTGTTTTCCTAGTGGTCCATAGACAAAGTGCTTCCCCTCCTCTTTTTTATTCCCAAGAAGAAAAAAGAAAAAAAAAAAGATTTATGTCTTTTCATCAGTTTTCACTTTTAGGGAGCCCACAAGTTGCAGACTGCAGCCTTCCTGTCTGCAATGTACTTCTTTCTGTCCAGCGTTATAAACAATCGTCTCATTGCCTTTTCCCCTTCTAGAAGCTCTTTATTTATTAATCTGGGCAGTTGACACACTGCTCTTGCATGTGCTTGGTTAAAAGCAGAATTACAGTCTCCACTGCTTTCAGCTCTTCTTTCACTACTGAAATACTTGCATGCCAGTTTCCCTGAGGGCTCAACAGCTGCACTTGTTACATAAACCATTACACAGTTGAGCATAGGATTATGTTTTGATGAGCCATCCTTTCCTACTCTAGAATTTAAAAAGGGGGTGCCTGCTTTTCTTTTCCGAGACTGTAGCTGAAGCAATGATTACAGAAATAAAAGCAGCACTGTAACAAGTAAAGCCAAGAATATTTAACCTGCAGATGTGTACACAGAAAGGAACTTTCAAAGCCTATGGTACAGCAGGCACTTCCCCGGGGAACGTTGATTGTGGCAACAAAGATGGGCCTTTAGATTGTCTTTACTTTTTGTTTCAGAAGAAACTGCTGAAAACAGTTCCTTCGCACAGGGTGTGTCCTGTACCTTTCTGTTCATCACAATGACACTGGGCACCCATTCAGTGCCACTTACCACTTCTCCAGAATGTGAGTTCCAGGATGTTCATTTCAGGTTTTAAAAGTCCAACTGATACTGAATGTAACAGAAATGGTCTTTTCTTCATATGCAAGTCTTTCTTCACTGGACAGTTTCTAGTGTTCATTACATGCTTCTCTTTAAGACCCTTTTTCTTTGTTTAGATTATGTTTATCCTTCACAAAACAACAACTGAGCTTTCCTGATATTTGAAAAAAAAAATCTGGTCCCTCACTAAAGGCATACCGCCACTGGTACATGATGTCTTTGAAATATTTTGGTCCCATATTGGTACGTGAGGTCTTTAAAATATTTCGGTCCCATTCAGATAGGGTATACAGTCAGTGGTGCACAAAGTCAGTGGTGCACAGTGAACTATGTGTGCCTTCATCCCTACTGGCTAGACATCGATTCTAATAGATGCCAGAATGGTGGATTACAATAAATCATGAACAAACTATATTCTGCAGTCTGTAGGTTTGATTCTTACAACCTACATCTACTACTGATCAAATTTGTTAGCAAGTCGAAAAGTTCATGAGTTGTGCTTGATAATGAACAGACCTGTCTAGCAGAGGCCTAGACTGGCTAACAGAAGGACAAACCCATCTAACTATTAAGATGCTGTTTAATGCATTGAATGGCATCTGAACCTACAATCAGTTTCTCCACCTAGTGCCATCTCTTCTGCATTCATGCTCAGCAACAGCTATATTCCCCATGATCAGGCTACAAACTCCTCTTCTTTCTAAAAGGAGCAGATTGACTGTTAGCGAGGAGCTCTCTCTCTCTGACTTACCTTGATCACTTATTTGAATAATCTGCAATCAATCAGTTCGATCACAATGTCATTACAGTTATTCTTACAGCCTGTTTTTTTTTTTTTTTTTTAGTGTTGGGCACAGACTATGGTTAGTTCATCATTTTTTTTTACTAGGCTAGTGACCACCAGGATTTGTACATGCCTAGCCGTGCAACCCAACCTAGTTTTGTCCCCGATTATCTTGAGTGCCTATTTGGTGGGGTATGTTAGTATTGGGATAGATAAGGGTTATGGGAGGTGATGCTACATGGTTTGTAACACTATATGAATAGCTCATAAAAAGTGTAACAAATGGGATCAGTTAGAAGTACCAATAAGAAAGTGTACAAGTATTACAGCCACGGGAGCTGGGGAGTCTTTCAGACAGCTCATTCATTTTTACATCATAGAAACAGTTACTTTGTAGAACAGTTAAACTGTTGTGGTACACCATTCACCAACTCTACTGTGACAGCATAAGGTGATACTAATGCACATCAATTCATTTTGACAAACACTCACGCGCACACTCACAATTTGTCTGTGATTATTGGGAAAATTCAACTGGTTAGTGGAGGCACAAAGAGAAAATTGACATTTTGCATTCATCTGCGTAGACAGTATGAGCTTAAAATACAAATTATAAACACTATAATTTAACAAATGATCACTATTTTTAATTACATTATATACTATTTATAACATGCTAAAATCCATACGTATCTATAATACATTCGGCATCATTTTACAGTTTTATACATAAAGCCACACACAGAGTGGATAAGTCACACACACATTTTATCCACACAGCCATTAACTTGAGGCCTGTAAACAGGAAACAGTCTGAGGATTTTATTTTTGTTTTCATTTAACTGCAGAAGGAGGGTTCCTAATATTGGTGTTGGTATAAGGGCAGGACTGTTTTGCTGATGGCTTTGATTTTATTGGGATTTTAAAAAACAGATAAAATATAGATAGAATAAGAAGTGGACTTAGGGTTGTTACAACTTTATAACAGAAATGAGATATTGCTGATGTGGTATTGTCTCCCCCCCAAAAGAAAATTTTAGTAACATGTGCAGAGTCTATGCAGTAATATGGTTTTAGTAACATGTGCAGAGTCTATGCAGTAATATGGTTTTAGTAACATGTGCAGAGTCTATGCAGTAATATGGTTTTAGTAACATGTGCAGAGTCTATGCAGTAATATGGTTTTATTCAGTGAATGCAGTTCCCTATGAAGAGAGTACTGGTTTAATAACTGTTGGCAGAACATCTACCTGTCCAGGCTGCAGAGGATGTTATGGGCAGTCTTAATGTGAGTGTAGGTCAAAAGATTAGGTAGTTCCAAGCCAGTTAAGTCCTGAAGTGCAAGAGTGCTTGGTTAATGTGAGGACTTCCAAACGCCACAGTTTTATTATGAAATTGTTCCAGTTTGGCCAGCTGAGAGGACGGTAGGTTAGTCAAAACTGATGAGAATGTAAGACATTATGGAGTAGATAGGCTATAATTTTAGTTGCACACTTTGATAGAAAATGTTTGACTAAAAAGTCATAGTTTATTTATTTTTTTTTTTTGAACAGCCTATTGAATATGCTGACTGAATCTCAGTCTATGGTCAATCATCTTACCCATCCCAATTCTAAAAGTTTCAATAGCTCAATTCTAATTTTATCGAATGATAATATTGCCAAGTTACAGAGTTTGATTGCTGGGCTGGAAGTGAAAAGACTGACAAGTAGTTTACTTTGTTCTAGTGAGTTTCAATTCTATACAGGAAAATTTGATTTAAGACACTAAACATATTACTTTGAAGTTGTCTGCATACTGGATTAGATTTGTAGGATAAGAGAGACCATATGAATGTATTTATAAATATATAAGAATAAAGGCTCCGATACTGAATCTTGTGGCAGACCTTATGTTGTTTGCTGAGGTGTTGACAGTATATAGCCCAGTGTACACTGTGTTCGCTAGATGAGGTAACTTTTAAACAGATTGATTGTATTTTTTTTTTGTGAGGCCCAGTTCCTTTTGTTGAAGTAAAGTGTGGGATGTGAAACAGAATCATATTCTTTGTATAGGTCTAAAAATAGGAATGCAACCATTTTGTCTTTCATAAATAGCAGTTTATAAAAGTTAGTAATTTTGTTTCTGTGTTGTGGCCTTGCCAACATCTATGCTGCATACTTCTCAACCTCTTAGGGCAAGAATTCTGGACAAAGCCAAAAATAATGGGTGTACAAAAAGGTCCTCATGCACAGACCATCAAAAAGTTGCTAAAACAGGTTTTGCATTAGCATTCATTTTTCTGAAGAATATGAAGTCTGAAACGAATATCACTTCTTATTTTGGACTTTGTTTTCTCTGGCATATTGAGAGTTAATTTTATGAGTTAACAGACCAAAAAATATTCAGCAAGACATCTGGATATCCAGTGAAACTCT
>NC_056746.1:21690141-21822641 GCF_019279795.1 Protopterus annectens
ATATATGTCTCTCCCATAATTTGCACAGCCTCCAACCAGTACGTAAATTCATTACTAACTCCACCCTGAAGAGACCATCATTGCCACACACTTGAAAAAGCTAAATGGCTTGGGGTCAGTCAAAGATTCACCTATTTCTGGGTACACAAATCCTTAAAATCTTTTACACAAACTCACCTTAACCCATACAAACTGCATGAAAACATCCTCATACAGCTTAGAGCTTGTCATAATATGGCCCTGCTCTCTCCACACACAGAACCTCCTCGCAATTCTCAAAAGATGCCATTCCCATGCATGCTCCTCTCTGATATTCTCTCCCCATCCTTCAAGGGGCAAAATAACTTCAATTTCAGAAAGGTGTTTTGTCTCTCACCATCATCTCCAAGTCAAGCACTCCTGTCCCCCATAAGGGGACATCACTTAACTGGATATATATATTCCACAATCACACCCACCAGCTGTTCATCCCATCTATATACCTCCCCATTAAGTCACTCGCCCATCTCTAGGTTTCCATTCTCGACTCAGCATGCTCAGACATTCACTTCTAAAAGGTCCAGATTGTTTTACTCGTACATACTGTATATAGCATTGGTTTAAATGCATCCCTTTTTACGCTTAATACTCTGAACTGGATTTCTATCTAACTGTGTAACCCATGAGCATTCTTATCTCATCTGGCTAATGCCTTCAAATGGTCACACTTGATCAGTGCACCATCCCATCCTGATAAACAAATTTAAACAATAAAGTAAATAAAACTCACAGTAATTATTCCACAGACATGTTTGCCTCCAATTTGTGCATAATGCTATTTGTACTCAATGTGGTGTGCAGTTCACACTCGGTCTCACAGATGTCCTTTTTGTGATATTCAAAACTTTCACAGTTTCATGATTTGATACTAGCCTTATATCAACTGTGTTTGGAAAAAATGCAATCGGAGAGTGACATTGCTGTGGTAAAGCAGCTTTCTAATGTCGCTGCAGGGTACGATAACAATGCAACATCTGGAACTGTAGGCATTTAAATGCCCTACAACATGAAAGTACATATGAGCATTTTCACTGTTAAGACACAGCTGTATCATTTACAGAGTTGGGAATTCTGGCCCATGTTTTATATTGGCTGCAAATGCAGTGAAATGACAACAGCTCTGTCTCCAGATTCAGAAACCACAATAATATAACTTTAATTATCGGATACCCTCAAAATACATTTTTCTCGACCACAACCCTGCATTTACCATTCTTTATACGAGCCTTCCTTCTTGACTTCTAACATTGTCACTCACAAGTACTACCATGCTTAACTCTCCCACCCATTTTTTCCTACTCCTTTTTTAAATATTGTTAAACTAAGATGAATTTATTTCATACTAATGCCTTTTTTTAATTTTTGTATTAAATATTTCTGTAAGTTTTGTAGTATGTTTTTCACTGTTTTTACAACTGGAGCTTTTCTTCCCGGGCCTCCACTGAAAATGGATATGTATCCAGTTGGACTAGCCCAGTCAACAAATGTAAAATAAATAAATAAAAATAAATAAATTTAACAAAAATCAGGAAGGCTGACTTTATTTGAAGGTTTGCTTACAAGAAATGATTATTCCGTCAGAGACTTGTGCCCTTCCCTTATTGAATGTTTTAATATTAGAAATGCGATGCAAGTGTCAAACAAAATATTTTACTTTGTTTATACCTCCAAAACTGCCTTTAGGTAATATTCAGAAAGCTATGAGCTGTGGTAGTCATGAATTATATATGTCAAATGGGGTGAAAAACACAAAGGTCAGTTGGCTACACTGTACATTTGAATGTGCACTCTACGTTTATTAATTTCCTACCTGTATACTTGCTAATGATGTCCATTTTATCAGGCATTTTAAATTATAGTTATAGAAGAGTCATTTTTTTCACTGGAATGCTGGGGTGAGGTTGGGGGGAGATCTTTACTCAAGAATTCTGGACAAAGCTAAAAATAATTGGGGGAGGAGTTAACAGCCCAACTTCTGTGACAATTTTTAAACATTACTTTATTTAACTGAAAAACTTTAATAAAAAGAGTAACATGTTTTGACTCTATATGGATTCTGAAGTATGAAACTCACAGTCCTCAGTGATTCACCAATCAAAAAAGAAAAAAAAATACAAGACATCGCAAAAATAAGGCAAATTCTGGGATATTTGAGGTACAGATCCAACCATAATACAAATGAATGTGCACATAAAACCCTAACAGTTCAGGAGAAATATTATGAGAAATTAACTCTCTCAGTATCATATGTGCTAAACTAAGAAATAGAGACAAAAATAATATTGCCACCTAAATTCCTAAATCCGAGCTGATGTGTAGTAAACAGTAATGCTTAAATCATATTATTAAATAATATATAGAGCTTCCCAAATATAGCATGTATCACAGTTTGGGCAATGCATTCCATTCACAAGGGCAAAAAGGCAATGCATTCCACTTGCAAGGTACGTCAACCCATCTGTACTAGTGAGTACCATGTCTATACCGACATTTTCACATACGTTTCACTGTCAACTTTCCCAAGTGCAAGTTTTAATTTTAAAAAAGTTTGCCTTTGCATGATATGACAATCAAATCTCCAAATACATTTCAGTGTGTGTGTATGTGTATGCATGCATTAGTCCAACTGTATTTAGAACAGAGCTGCTGCGGGAAATATTAGTCATTAGTGACAATGTTTCAGCTTAAAAGGCCACTGTCTTGTTCTGCATTATAACAAAGTGGGTGGGGTAGGAATACAGAGATTGCAATGATGGCTACAAGAGCCACGCCCTCTGAGTGGGTGGGGTAGGAATACAGAGCATGTAGTTGATGGCTATAGGAGCCATACCCTCAGTCTTTTGTTCATTGTCCTTAACTGCTGACTCATTGCTCCTTACACCTGCCGAACTGGATCTCTGTTTACAAAACACATTCGCTTGACTTTATCCTATATTAAACTCCAAAACCAGAAAAATGCCAACAACGATCATCTCCTACATGGATACTATTATATATCACTCTCTAACACCACTTTACCTTGTCTATCCATCAATCCTAATGTCCAGAGAACATATAAATCAAGAAAATTAATCTGACATGGAATTCTTTACCAAAGAGATTGAGGATTAGATATTATCTTTGTGACTACCTGCATCTTTTTCCCACCCAAATGTAAGAAAATCGGATGGGATGTTACCTGCATCCAAAACACCTAGAGTGCAGTACTTTCAGTCAACACACAGAAACTATAGTTATTTGTTTTATTCTGTGCTCACTTTGTCCATGTTGGTGTGATAGACCTGAGCCGTACCTCCCTGGACTACATGGAGAGACATGGAAGAGCTCTCTGATCACGTAGCCCAGGCCGGTATGACCCTGACTCTGAGTAGCATCCTGCCCTCACCAAGAATACCACCATGTTACAAAGAAAAAAATGATCAATTTCAACAATTGGCTAAGTTTCTGGTGTCATTCAAAGGGGATCCATGTCTGTCCGCCTGGGATGACATGCTCGACAAGCCATGCTGCTTTGCTAGAGACGGCTTGCACCTGTCACTCTTAGGCATTTGAATACTGGCCAAGGCTCTTGCCACCCCCATAGTACCTTATTTAGGCAAGGCTAAAGAGACCAACCCACTGCCGTAAATAGCGCAAGTAACAAAAAACTGAGGGTAATGCTACTCAATGCCAGAAGTTTAAACCTCAAAATGCATGCACTTGAGGCACTCCCTCGAGGCACTCCTCAATATGGAGAGACTGAGAAACCTGGTTAAAGGCGCCAGAGAGCACCCCAGCACTACCAGGCTACAACTCATACCATACATTTTGGCCACAAAACCCAGACCGAAATACAAAAGGCGGGGGCATATCCATATTCATCAAGGATACCCACTTCTCCAAGTTAGTGGCACAACACGATGCTTCAGAGATCATCCACATGCAACTAACAATGGGCAAAACTGCAATTCAAATTGTAGCTTGCTACAGATCACCCACCATGTCCCAGGACCCCCATTCCGCATTTGCAGAACCACTTGGAAACAAAGGTCCTACCAAACACCCTAATATTGGGTGATTAAAATTACCCAAACATTAACTGGGAGAACTACTCCAAGTACTAACTCCCTTGCCCAACATTTCCTAGAATTTATAAACTCAAATGGATCAACTGGTCAACACTCCCACCAGAGGTGACAACATATTGGATCTGGTCACCAACATAGGTGCCTAGTGTTCCACACCAGAGGTCAACCCCTCGCTGGTTAGATCTGACCATAAACAAATCACTTTGGATATCCACATTCCGCCCCCACCCCCAGACAAGGAAACCACCATGAAAAGCAAACTTCACGTTACTTAAGACTTGAGGTGGAAAGCCCCCATGCTAAAGGACAACGCTGTCCAAGCTGCAAAAATCCTTTACTAATGCATTCTACGGGCACCTACAAGAATGCATGGATCATGCTATCCCAAGTAAAACCAAGACTCACTCCTCAAACAAAAGAAAACCAGTCTGGTGGACCCCTGCCATAATCAAGCTATAGAATAGAAGGAGGAAACTTAAAATCCCAAGAAGGGAAGACATCCCTGATCAGTATCAGCAAGAAACTACAATCCCTCATAAAATCATCCAAGGCGAGCTTTGAAAGAAAAATTTCCAAGGACTCCAAAGATAACCACAAGGCATTATTTAACTATGTCACGAATCTAAGTGGCAAAGCTCAGATCTGCTCGGAGTTAGTGCAAAATGGCACACAATACACTGAACTGACAGATATTGACATCCTCCTGGCAGACAGGTTCAGTGCAAACTATACCCACCTCTCTCATCCCCAAAAGGGCCCATAACCATACCAGAAGAATGTAGAGCCCCTGAAATCACAGACACTCAGGTTAAAGTAGCTCTCTCCAAAGCCAAAAACACAGCATCAATGGGACCGGACAGTGTCCCAGGCCATGTCCTACACAAGCTCAAAGACAAACTAACCCCTCACCTAAACACCACTGTTCAAACTCAGCCTCTCCACAGGCTATGTACCCATAGAGTGGCGCACAGCAATGGTTACTCTACTCCACAAAGGTGGAGCCACAACAGACCCCGGGAACTATCACTCTACAAGCCTGACTAGCTTGGTCTGCAAGGCTATGGAGCGCATCTTCATGGAACTCATTAACAGAGACATTGGGAACTTCCAAACACTGGACCCTACCCAGTTTGGCTTTAAGGGCAGTTCATGCCCCCAAAACCTGGTGGACTTCTTTGAGACAGTTACCAAGGCTATAGATGAGGGAAAGGTGGTACACACAGTCCACCTAGACCTCACAAAGGCCTTTGACACCATTCCCCATTCTGGCATTATAGACAAGCTCACCAGCCTGAACATAAACTCCTTAGGTCACAAGATGGGTTGCCAACTGGCTCATGGACAGAACCACATGGTGAAAGTTGCAGGAGGTAGGTCAGACTCTAAACCGGTAATAAGTGGCATTCCCCAGGGCTCAGTCATAGGACCCCTCCTGTTTGGCATATACTTCTCAGAGGTACAGGCAAGCACAGGACTATGGCTGACCAAGTTCGCAGACGACTGCAAACTAGGGGCTATAATTGACTCTCTGGCTGACACAGACATCCTCCAAAAGGGTCTCACTGAGATGGATACCTGGTGTCAAAATCATGGCCTCAAGCTAAATGCCAAAAAGTGCATAGTCATCCCCTTTGGAAAAAACAAAGTACCCACAAACTACCACATAGGTGGTAGTCCCCTAAATACAGAAAATGTAATAAGGGATCTGGGGACCAAAGTAGATCGTAATCTCTCCTTTGATAATCACATTGCCAAAGTGGTGGCTCACCTAATCACAAAACGGTTTGCATCCAGATCAAAAGAGGTCATTGTGCCCCTCTACTCATCCTCATCAGACCCATCATAGAGAACGCCCCATTTGGGATATACCTTACAAGACACCTGCAACAGCTGGAAAGACCACAGAAGTACCTCACCAAGAAGATCACTGGCCTCAAACAGATGCCCTATGCAGCCCGACTGAAGAAACTCCAGCTGTACTCGGTTGCATACCACCTACTCATCTCTGCCTGACATACAAGGCCATGTCCAACCCAGAATTGATGGACATACTCCACCTAAAGAAAATCTTATCCCCTCGAGCCATATGCTCTAGGGATCTAAACCTCACCACAACAATAAACAGAACATGCTGGAGGGATAGATTCCTGTCCCAGAGACTTCCCATGCTTTGCAACAAGATTCCAATCTACATTAGGCAGATCTCCTCGCTAACACTCTTCAAGAGAAACCTTGACAAGTGGATGGGAAACAGAAAGTTTACCCCGGAGATCACTTCAGTGGATCGGCTGGACAGAGGCACAGGGAACTAATCTAAGGGGGTGGCGGAATCCAACACATTCTGACTAGGCTTATAAATGCCTTTGGGCAGATAGCCCTACCTATGAACCTATAAAGGGCCTTCAATATAGGAACATCCAAGCAAAAATTTAGACATGTAATTAGCATAAAATTTGAACACCAAATAAGACAACACTTCTCCTTACTATGGAGGCATGCCTCGGGGGGGGGGGGGCAGGGAAGTCACCTATACCACATGTCCTGGAGCACCTGGTCACTACATGGGCTAGAGCTACCACAACCTTCCCCTCACCTCCAGGCAAGCATACTGGTACCAACTGCTCAGGCAGTTCCACCCATATCCCCCCTAGGTCTGGTCTTGGTGGGAGAGGGGTAAGTCACCTATGTCATATGTCCTGGAGCACCTGGTCACTACATGGGCTAGCACTACCACAACCTTCCCCTCACCTCCAGGCAAGTATGCTGGTGCCAGTTGCTCAGGCAGTTCCACCCATATCCCCCCCTAGTTCTGGTCTTGGGGGAGAGGGGTGAGTCACCTATGCCACATGTCCTGTATCACCTGGTCACTATGGGCTAGACCTACCACATCCTCTCCTCCAGAGGGATGGCTGTGTCTTTGAATTCTTGTCCTGTTTTGAAATTAATCACTTTCTTGAGAGGCTGTTTACCAGTTTACTATATTCTGTTTCTGCGAGGCAATATTTTTTCACTAGTTAACCGTAGATGTTGCCCTTTGAAATGCCGTTATACAGCTAATTTATATGTGCAGAGGGTACTGTCACTATGAAAATACAATATGAACATGGATAATGTCAACCAGCATGATTTTGGAAAGTGGAAGGAAACTGGAGTACCTGGAAACAGGCACATATATAAGGAGAACAAGCAAGTGACAGTGACTGGAAGTCAGGAGTGAACCTGAAACCCTGAAGCTGTGATGCAGATATCTTGCCACTAAACTGTGATGCTCACTTGCACTTTATACTGTATAGTAAGCGATGCTTACCTTTAACTGCATACGCCACTCTTGCATTATTATTATACCTGGGTACATCACCTTGCAGTTGGATGGGTTAAAGTGAAGCTACCACATTTTAGACCAAGACGTCACTCACCACTCTTAGGACATTGTGACATCTGTAAAGATCTTCAGAGAAGGGAATCCAGCTTTCAGTACTATCAACAAGATTAGAAGCAAGCCCAACAAAGCCCACAGACTGCTGCTCACCACCTTTTTAAATTCTGAAAACTCCACACTTTGACTTTTATCTTCTCCATTATCCAACCGCTTCCAAGCCCATCGATGCAGCTTACTTCATACTCTCATCCCCCTCATTTCTATAAGAAGCCCTCAATAATGATTTTCTGAGATCTAAACACAATCTGCACCAATTTGATCCTGTCAATTTCTTTACTAACCCAATCAAAAAGCAGACTGATTATTTTTCAAAATCTGCCTGCTATTAGTCTATACTGGAACTAATTTAGGTGTTCATGATGCGCAAGGAATTCTGCTAGTCTTTATTTCAGTATAATGCCCATTACTTGACAAACTACAACATCATCCCTCAGGCTTGCAGTTTATATATTCTATTCCTTGCTCCATCCTTGAAAATCATTAGCACCACCAGTTACCACCCTTCCATCAAAATCTATTCTCACTTCAGAGAATTGTCAAATAATTCCGTCAGTGATTAGTCTCAATGCAACTACACAAATATTCATCACATTTGTTCTTCTAGTCATTGTCTCTCTCTCTCTTTTTCCGTTACTGAAATTTTAACTTCCCTCGTAAGATTGTAACTGCTACAAACGGTTTTATTTTTATTTCTGACATTTTGCTTCTTCTCAGCTTATTTTCCAAATTGCTCCCTTAATGATATTCCATAACTCCAGCGCTTCTTTACAATTCCTCTTCACCTTTATTTTTAAAATCTCCACCACCTAGGTCCCAAATGTGTTTTTGAAACCTTTAGGACACTTTCTCCATTTGTAATATCAGCCATATATTTATTTACGCAATAAACAGGAGTGCATCGGGTGTTACTGCCCTTCTCTGCCTACAAATACTTATTCAGATTTGAGAGCCTGTATATGTACACATGATATATTTCAACACATGCACATATTCTCTGCCACAGGTTTGTCCATGTATAACACATATAGAAAGATAAGACATTAAAATGCATATTGTGCTAAACATTCTTGCAAACATGGCTATGGCTATTTGTAATTTTATTTAATTTATTTCACATTTGTTTAAGTTCAACTGGATGTTAGCCCATTTTCAGTGGAGGCCCGGGGAGAAAATCTCCAATGACAATAGTAAATACATTTCTTACATAGATACATAGAATATTAAACAGCAATAAGGGGCATTGCATTGGTATCAGAACAGAGACAATTGTAGCACAACAATCACTTTATACGTACATAAAATAAAGGATAAAGAACAACATTTTACATCATAGTTTTTATAGGGAACATTATCTAAAGCTGGTGGACAAAGCAATGCCACAGGAAAGATAGTACTACTATATAGGAAGGCACATGGTAGTGAGAAAGGAATTTACAGAAGATAGGCAGGGTGAAGGAAGTTAGATGTTAAGAGGGGAAAAGACGCAAGATAGTTCTATAGGGAAAGCACGGGGGCACGCAGGGTCGTGGCAAAGTACGGTGTCAAGGTGCAAGTATTCCAGAGAGGAGGGAGAAAAAGTCTAATCAAGGGGAAGTAGAGAGAGAAGTAAAGAGTTAGCTGGACAGAGACTAGAGAAGAAGGTTAGCGTTCCCCAAGTAGTACGGTAGAGAAAGCTTTATATACATTAGGATGAAAAAGATGGAGAAATTACAGCTATGTTATAGGGGCAAAAGTGGCCATGTTGTAGGGGCAAAAGTGGCTATGTTGTAGGGGCAAAAGTGGCTATGTTGTAGGGGCAAAAGTGGCTATGTTGTAGGGGCAAAAGTAGAAAATTGAGAAGAAAAGAGCGACAGTAACGGGGGTCACTATGTGCAAGTGGGCAATAAGCAGGAGGATATTAGATGTACAAGGCCAATAGAAAGGAGGAATGAAATTAAAGTAGGACTAGAGCATGGACAGAGCCAGAGGTTGTTCAAGTGATTTTTTTACTAATTCTTTGAAATTTCTGAGGTTATCTACAGTTATGATAGTTTGAGGGACAGTGCTCCATATTTTGGAGACACTGAGTAGAGAGAGTTGCCAGTACTACTGTTAGATTTGCAGACTTGTAGCAACAATTTGTTAGTGAAGCGGAGTACCCATTTATTAGACTATGGTTGGAGTAGGTTTTGAGTGCTGTTACCTGCTTGTTTATTCCCAAACTCATGAATTCTTCATATGTGATACAAGTTCTGCTCTGAAAATGGTTTTGGCCAGCAGGATTTGCATTCTAACATTCATTCGGTCACCTTTCAGTTACCTACTTAATGTAGTGTGGGGGCATGGGAGAGCTGATGCATATCTGGGCACTTATTGGATACAAGGCAGATAAATTTCTGGATTAAAATGCCTGTGTGTTGTGGAATGCAAACACAGACGCACACACACAAGGCACACAGATATCAGTATGTCATTCTTGTGGAATCTCATACTGATAAGAGAAATAAAAAAAATATATTATTCGTGCATGTTCACTGGAACTGACATGACCCAATAAATTTTTAGCAGAGAATCGAGATTTAAATTTATTTCACTTATGATCTGATGCTTTAGACACGCTCTTTATTCTTGTAGTCCTCTGCCTTTTTTATTCTAAGCAATTACATTTGCCATAGTATTTAAGGAATGGCCAGGCTGAATCGGACACTCTCCCCCAACCCCACTGTAGCAGTGGACTTGAGGAGCAACACCCACATTCTTGGTCAGTGGTAGAAGTGGAAAGGGAAATAGAAACAGCATGTGTAATCTGACCAATAGGCACAACAGCCTTGTCATATGTTCTGCTTAGTGATTACCCCACTTGCATCATGCGCAGCGGTACCCCTGAATGGGTCTACTGTAAAACATAAAAAATCCACTTCTTTGAAAATGAACAGTGGATTCTCGGTTTCCTGAAAGTGCACTTAAGCGAAAGTGCACTTCCGCGAACTTTGGTTCAATGAACCATTAAGGAACACAGGTGCCAAAGCACACTACAGTGAGGAAAGGGAATTTACATGTTTCCTCACTGTAGTGTGATCTTGGAGTTGGTATGTTTAATAGGGGGGGGGGTGCGGAGGTCACAGCCCCTCACATGGGGGGTACAATGTTTTTGTGTTTTTTATTGGTTCGTTGAACCGATGTTCGTGGAAGTGCACTTTTGCCTAAGCGCACTTTCGCGTAACAGTGGGTCTGTTTATTTTCGAATAAGTGTGTTTTCGAATATATACAGTAGACCCCCCTGAACATATTAATGCCTCAGTGCATGCTCCAGATTACCCCACTTGCATCATGCATAGCGGCACCCCTGAACATATTAATGCCCCACTGCATGCACTTCACCCAGTCTTGTTGTTAGATGGGTAATAGAAATACGTTAAACTCCTTATTTATAATGGGAGGAGGAGGAGAAAATCAGTTATTCTTGCCAATGAACATCTGCAGCAAACAAGGTTTACCCATAACAAACAATACAGGCAGACAATGCTTCGGTAAATTATCACGACTCACTCTAATCCATGCTGTTCAACAGCTCAAAACAGATAACGTTACCACTGCAGCAGTGAGGACTCCCTTCAGACCACCCTGTCCAGTGGCACAGACATTTCCTCAGTGACAGCAGTTGTGACTCGCTTCAAACCACTGTTTTAAGCAACACAGAGACTCGCTGCCTCGGTCCTTACATCAGGGACTTGCTCTAAGTCTTGGTCATCAACAGCACATGTGCCCTCTGTCTGTGCAGGCAGATAGGGCTTCCTCTGAACCTTAATCATAAGTAACTCAGACAACTGCTCAGCACTTACCTACAATCAAAGGTCATTCAAGCTGAAATTAGAAGAATTCCTACTCAAATCTCAAATTGTCCTTGTTCTAAACCAACCTTGCTCCTATCCCCTTTCTTACCTCTCCCATCTACCTCAGTTTACTTTTATTCCCCATTTTCCTTTATTCCCCATTTTCCTTTCATCCTTCTTTGCTTTCTACTCTGCTTCCCTTCTTCCACTTCCCTCCTTCACACATTCCTTTATTGCTATTTTAATCACTTGCCACTTTTATTAATTCATATACCTTTCTCCGTATCAAAGCTCCTACTTTACTCTACCCAATCAATAACTTCTCTGTTGCTTAACTATCTATGTTAAAGTGCCTGCATGTCATTTATGCCTAAAAGCCTGCCTTTTTTTAAAATGTATATGGATTTTGGGTTTCATCTGCATGTTGATTTTGTATGTTGTTTCTTATTTATTTTACATTTGTTGACCGGGATAGTCTGACTGGATACTTGTCCATTTTCAGCGGAGGCCTGGGGTGAAAAGCTCCATACATACATACAGAAAAACCTGTTACATTAAACAAGTTAAAGCACTGTTACAGATAGAATACATAGGATAGAAAAGTCATTTATTCCGTCATATATAAATCTGGATTTGTTATAGAGTAACAATTAGGAAGCAATATAGGGGTGGCCAAAAGACCTTTTACCACATGTTTATATTGCCAGAGAGTTAGTCAGGATTAGAGAAAGGACATTGCCTTTTAAAGCACTGTTTTAGATTTTTTTTTTTTTAATTGGGTTAGAAAGGGTTCTGAAGTAAGCTTAGCAGGAAGGGAGTTCCATATTTTGCCAACAGAGTTGGCATATAAAGTCTCCAGATGAGTTGTTGCTTTTGAGGGTTTGGACTAGTAATTTGTTGGATGAGCGAAGTGTCTTGAGGTTGCTGTAAGGGGTGATAATTTTTGTAAGTATGGGTGTGTTTTCAGGTTGGTAGAGAATTTTATGTGCTACTATTAGCTGAAGTTGGATAGGCAATTCTAGCCACCCTAGATTCTTAAGGTTCAGACAGTGGTGTGTTCTGTATGCTGTTCCAGTGGCAAATCTAGCAGTTGGATAGGCAATTCTAGCCACCCTAGATTCTTAAGGTTCAGACAGTGGTGTGTTCTGTATGCTGTTCCAGTGGCAAATCTAGCAGTATGATTAAAACAGCTAGAGAGTTTAAGGTCAGACTTACTCAAGTTCATGAAGAGAGGGGATGCATAAAGGAGGGTGGAAAGTAGATGTATATGGGCAATTACCATCCTAGCTAGTGGAGTGAGAAAAGGTTTGATCTTGTATAGTGAGCCAAGTTTTTTTTTATTAACTTTAATAGTTTGATTAATATGCCTATCAAACTTGAGGTTATAAAAGGTTGGAGTGGAGGCTTTACGAGTGGGGGAGAAAAGCAGTAGCTTTGTTTTGTTAGGATTTAATAGGAGACCGATTACAGAGCCAATTTTCGACAGTAATAAAAACATTCTGGGATAGAGTCTGCAGACTAAAAGGGGAGGTGGCAGAGCAAATCAAAGTGGAGTCATCCACATATTGAATGCAGATGGCTGTTGTGATGACTTGTGTACAGGTCATTAATAAATACAGAAAATAATAGGGGTCCTAATATAGAGCCCTGAGGGACCCCAAGGGTGATAGGTAGAAGGGAAGATAGTTTATTCTGCCATAGTACAGCCTGATGTCTACCACTCAGATAAGATTTAAACCATTGGATAGCCTGGACATCTAGGGGAATAGTTTTTAAGTGTGTGTATGAGTAGTTGGTGATTGACCATGTCAGGCTTTGGAGAGAGATCAAGAAAGAGGGCAGAAGAAAGCTTACTGTTGTTTCGGTTTTTATTAATAACATTGGAGAAGGAGAGGAGGGCTGTGGTTGTACTGTGGAATGGTCTAAAACCATGCTGCGAGTTAGTCAGGAGATTGTGCTTAATGAGATGGCTCAGGAGTTGTTTATGGATACACTTCTCCACAATTTTAGCCAGGGGTGACAAAATAGCTATAGGTCTGTAATTTGACAGTTCAGTGGAACTGCCCCCTTTGTGAAGTGGAATAACATGGGATGTCTTCCAGATGGAAGGGACAGTGGCTTCTGATATAGTTCTATTGATCAGGATAGAGATCGGGTATGCTATGGCATCCACAGATTTTTGTAGATACTCAGCTGGGAGGAGATCCGCTGCAAGGGTGGTAGATTTTAGTTTCTTGATTAGGGCACGGATAAGTGACGTGGAAACAGGTTGAAAGTTAAAGGGGAGTTGAGAACTAGGTAGGGCGGCGTTAGGACTTGGGCAACTGGGAGATAGTTGGTTAGCTAGTGACTGGATAGTTTCAATGAAGAAACTATTAAAGGAATTGGCAATATCTTCCAAAGGTTTTTGGATGGTATCCGAGGGGCAGGAGTTGTGCATTGCCCTGGGTGAATAAGTTTATTTATGGCTGCCCAAAACTTTTGCAGATTGTCTTTCTGTTCCCTTTGTAGTGGAGTTTTTCGCCCTGGGCCTCCACTGAAAATGGGTTACTTACCTAGTCGGACTTTCCTGGTAACCAAATGTCAAATAAATAAATAAATGAAGTCCAAGTCCCAGCCACCAATAACATAGAGAGGTTCTCCAACTCTATGACAGCATGCAGGTTTCACCATAATCGGCTCTAGGCACCAGGCATGAGCAGTACAAACTGTTGTCATACTTTTGTGCATGCAGGCATAGCTCACTTGGATCCTTAGTTACT
This sequence comes from Protopterus annectens, assembly GCF_019279795.1. NCBI lineage: Eukaryota > Metazoa > Chordata > Ceratodontiformes > Protopteridae > Protopterus > Protopterus annectens. The sequence goes on from NC_056746.1 coordinate 21,704,261, forward strand.
TGGAAAATAAAATGCATTTTGCAATTGCAGGTGGGTGAACTTGGAAAGGAACTTGATGAAAAGTATGAAACTTCTGTGGAAAACCATGACTACTGCCCTGTTCTTTCTTAGAATGTCATAGAAGCAGCATGTTTCATAAATTAGAAACTACTGCATAAAGAAAAATGTGCTACTGAATGAATGTAGTTTTCTTCATACACTGTTTGCGAAATTATTTCCTTTCTGCAGTATATTGCAATGTACTTCCCACATCCCAGCTGTTCTTTGTGTTTTGCTACAGATGATGTAGGCAGCATTGGCTTGTGATAAAAAGTTTAGGTAAAAATTAAGACAGAGCATACATGCACACATACGTAAATAAGGAAAGCACACTTCAATCACTTATACATACATTAAAAGAGAAAGAGGGGGGTGGAGAGAGAGGGAGGGAAAAGAAAGAAAAGTCGCAGAAATACAATGGTGTTTGGCACCAATACTTCCCTTTCATACATCAGACTTTTCTATAAGCTATACCATCTTGCCTGTCACTCATGTTGTTGTAGGTATTCAAGGTTAAAGGTCAATTTCTGATTCCACTTCTGTTTACTAGATACCAGGTACAAAGACATAATGTGCAGTATTAAGACAGTTTTTTTTTTCTCCATTTAAAGGGTGTAATATCTTAAAACATGTTTTGCCTGCCTGCAAAATTCCAACCACACCCTGCCTAGGGCTAGAAAACTGGTATTGTCAGAACCACAGTACCAAACTATAGCATTTACATCAAAAACAGAATGAATAGGTCTCCCAACTGGTGCATTGCAGAAGGCTTGGGTGGGGTGATGGTGAAAATCAGGAAGTTGCCAGATTGAAGCAATGTTCTCTGATTATGTCTTGCCCCACAATCCTCCATAAATATAGTAGACGATAAACAAATTTAAAGAGGAAAAATGCTAATGGGGATTGGAGTAGAATAAATTTGCCATCTATCATGCAAATTTATGTTGAGGATGTGGAGCAATGGGGTAATGGTATGACTGACAACTCAGTAGTGGGGTTTAGAAATTATATCAGGAATTATTTCTTCACTGGGAGGGTGGAAGGCAATGTCAGAGATGATAAACAGTTCTGTATTGCCATACTCTATTAACACGCCTAGAAAAATAAGGAGAGATACAGTTGGTAAGGGTGAGATACAGCACAAGGGCCAAATTAGTTGGAGAGAGAGAGAGAGAGAGAGAGAGGGATGCTGATTTAAAAACAAAAATCCATCAACATCTACGTAAGCTCAAATGAAACAAGTGTCTGTCTGCAAGGTAGAAACTGTGGAAAATTTCACATATCACATTTTTCCTGATGGCCTCTTTAGGAAGGCATGCATAAACTTGGCAGAAAAAAAAAAAAAACATCAACCATCTATGTATGCTCAAATGAAGCAAGTGTTTATGAGGTAGAAACTGGAAAATTTCACATAACACGTTTTCCTGATGGCCTCTTCAGGAAGGCATGCATAAACTTGGCAGAGTGACCTAATGTCTCACCTACATGTCGCCTATAGTGAGTGTGCATGTTAGTTAAACTCCAAAGTACTTAGAAGCTGCCACTGAAAACCAGCATTTGTTTAGAGGCCCTTGAATCAAAGGGGCAATAATGCAAACAATTTTATCCTGCTAAACAAATCGCAACACACCAGCATAAATCTGGAACTACTACCTCGTAATTTGAAGGCAGAGGTAAGATCAATGGAGCTGCATCAGAAGAATTAAGCACTTATTGAAACAGGATGTAGCTGGGTATAGGAACAAATTACAGTAACAAATGCTATTTGTAAAAATTAGTTTTAATGCTGAAAGTCTAACTCCTGCAGTTAAACTGTGAAGCAAGTGGTTTCTTTTCACTGATGGGAGTCACATTAAAGGTGGGGCTAAGTAGCAGAAAATCTAGGTCATTTTTGACAATGAGACAGATGAGAACTATTTCTCCCACCCTTTTTAAGCATGCAGATTTGATTCCAGTCTAAATGTTCGGTATTACCTTTTCAATACAGTAAATGCTGAACTAATGTCATGGAAAGTGAACAGCATTTATTATTGAGGATGGGACTTCGGACTAGAAAGTTGGTATTATGACATCTCAGAAATGTTCATTACTGACCAGTGCCATAATACTCAGAGCTGGCAGAACATGTGTAGTCTTTTGTTGATCAACTATTTTCTTTAAATGCTAGGCAAGTTATCGATAAGATTCTGTATGTTGAGGAAGGTTAAATCGATTCAATAAGTCCACTAGAGAAATCTCTTTCACCCTCTCTGCATGGTATGTAGTAATGCATCAGTCTAGATTTCCTTACAGGCTCTGCCCCCCTCTCAGATTTTACTCACCTCCCCCTCCAGCTATGGATCTCTCACACACTAAAATAACCTCACAGCTTATCTTTATCTTGCATTCTAGAAATGTACACTCTGTGCTGTTGGGACTTCATTAAGAGGCACAATGAGAATGTTTAGAATTAGTTGACCCTGCCCCAAATGTAAAAAAAAAAAAAGATTTAATATGAGACAGAGACAGACAGACAGATAGACAGAGGGGGGAGGGAGGGAGTGAGTGTGTGTAGAATTACTTAGCTCTGCCCAAATGAGAAAAAAAAAAAAGATTTAATATGACAGAGAGAGAGAGAGAGAGAGAATGTGAGCGAGTGATTGTCTGACTGATGTAGTGCTCGTGTGATCCCTGATCCAGACATGATGCCCTGAAAAAGTGCCATTCTTAGGCAAAACATCCCTCAGCAGTCAGTGTAACAAGACAGCAAGAAAAGCATTGAGCTTAAACTGGTTTCTTTTCACTGATGGGAATCAGTTGATGAACGAGAGCTCCCATGGGCTGTACTCCTCTGAATCCACACCAACTCACACCATATCCATTCACAAGCCACTCAACAAGTGGAAGGAGAGTTTGAGAGCTTTGAACCAGGATCCTCGTTATGTAACATTTGTTACAATACTAGTAGTAAACAACTGCTAGTTGCAGTGGTAGAAAATGCTGGACTGAGAGATGGCAGTTCAGCAGTTGTATCTAGGTGTCATTTACAGCGCCATACAATCGCATCATTCTTGATAATTTTTTGTGGAATGTGTCTCAACCTTGTGGTATTGTTACATTTGATGACTTATTTCAATGTATAAGGTTTAGACTTTTTATTATATTTAGTAGCATTTTTGGCAAGAGTAGTCAAAGTAACGCAGAACTCTGAAGTTAGGGACGTGGACTAGCAGGATGGGATCCCTTTGCAAAGGTTACATTTGGGTACTTGAAATGTTGGGGGGAGGCAAGCAGCTCGTGGAGAGTAGAGTAACGGGGGAGAGGAATAACATTTTCCAGCAGATGTAGAACACAGAAGTGATATTACTGGTGCCTGTCAAAACAGTCTCTCACCTGCTAGAATAAACTCTACAGTACGACTCACAAGAACTGACACATAATAGCAGTATACAAAAGCAATGATGGAAATCTTTCCAAGGCTAGTTCATTTTACAGAGGCAACTTCTTCAAGAATATAGTGCAGCCCAAACTGATACATTCATGAACAGTAACCATAATGTTGCAGACATAAAACAACCCACTCGCCCCATGTTATATGGTCAGACACTCTGGCTTAACACCTGATGTAGTTTTTCAATTATCTGGCTGCATCAACATTAATAAAAAACTTTTAAGCATGTGGCTAATCTCACACAGTGTTGAATAACATAATGGTGCTAGGGGACACCATTCAGTTTAACTGTAAACAGGTGAGGCACTAATCAGGCTTTATCAGTGATGAATCTGGAAACCAACCTCTCAAGTGTCATGCATTCTGAGGAAGGCACTCATTTTGTTTTTATAGAGGAATGGCAGTACTTCACACTACCCAATAAAACTGTAATGCTATGTAACTGAAAAGCATTATATCCCCATTACACTTAGTTTCACTCGGTGTTGCACCTCCATTCTCATGTTTGGCCATGCGACTCTCATTTTACCCACTTGCCTCACATTGCTTCACACATTTTGACACGGAAAGGTTTATGAAGTTTAATGGGAAGTTTTTGGGTGGGGTTGCTGTTTTGGAACTCTCTGTGTTTGTATCAATTATGAAATTCCCCAGCTTTACAGGAATAGTATTAGCACACGGCACACCACAATAGTCCTGTCATTCTTACCTCTGTCTTAGGCATTAATAGGTTCTTACTGAGGAAAAAAAAATGTCACAGCAATTTGTACTCCTACATTCTGTGCTAAATACAGGCAGGATTCACCCACAGGATACAATGTCCTTACAGTAATGCTTAAAAAATAAACCATTGTATCTATACTCATTTCATAAATAATTTTATGGTTACGGATGTAGCATAGTTAGTTCCAAGAATAAACAAGATAAATTGCTTACAACAGCCTCTGGCAAGTGCCATGCACAAAGTATTCAGCAACTGGCAGATATGTCCTACATTGTTTCTGAGCACATTTTGGAATAATTATATTGGATTATGGTCTTAAAGAGATCAGTTAAAGAACGCTGAGCATCCCTTTCCTAAACACTTTTAAGGAACACTTACTTTTTAGTAGAGACTGAAGAAGACGACACTGGACTCTGCTGACCCTTGTTCTTTCTCCGAAATAATGATGCCATCTTCCTTTCCAATAATTGTTAACCTGTACACAGAAATCCTTGTGAAAAAGCGCTCCCCTAATTTTGTTTTCTTTTCTTTCTCACTACACTTGTGCGTGCTACTGTGGCAGCAGGTGAAATGTGTTATCTGACAGTAAAGTGAATCTACACCCTTACAGAGGTGGTTCTGTAACACCAAAAGGGCAGGGAGTAAAATGTGGAATGGATTATCCCAGAGAGACAGAGAAGGTGGGGGTTACATACTTGAACCATCACACAGAAGGGTGGAGACTGCAGCCTACACCTGTATTTAATCCAGTTCTACTTTTGATTACATGTGAGAAAGTGTGTGTTGTTTCACTGCTTGAGAAAGGGCTGAGCCAGCTTACTGACAATTTCCTCAAGATAGTTTGCAGATGATACAAAACAAAAAAATGCAGAAGTGTGTATTCCACATTTTCAGTTGCTGTTATGTATCCATGTACGATCATATAATTGTTTGCAGTCTCCAAGACTGCATTTGACAAAAAGAAATTGTGCCAGCGCTGCCTTCCTTGTTGCCAAAACAACAAACTGGCTGTTGTGCAAAATGACTTATTGTTTATTTGTAGAACTAAATGTTGGAGTAACTGCCTACAATGACAGTAGCTAATATGCTGTAGTGCATTACAGTACACATTTATGCGCATGGTAGTTACAACCCAACTACTGTATCTTTGAAAATCTGTTAAGTTTTCAGTAGCTTTTTCTGTGGCAGCTGGGGCATTGCTGTCCAGGTCTGTTAAAATACTGAGGTGTTAAGCAGTGCAACTGGAATTGCAAATGGGCAGCACATATAGGGTCATTTGCATATTAATGTCTGGTTGAAAGGTGTCTAAAGACAGTTTCTTGCAAAAAAATCACTTAACCTCCTGTGGTTCTCTGGCTTCATTCTTTATTCTTCAGGCCATAAGACAGTGGCAATCTGAAAAGAGCACTTGCTATCACCCAGCAATAAAGCAGCATCTCATATCACAGGCATACCTCTCAACCGTTTAGTGCAAGAAATCTGGACAAAGACAAAAATAATGGGGGACAAAGGCCCAAAAATAGGGACTGATTTTAAATATTGTTGTTATAATAGAAAGTAGCTAGAGTAATAGGATTTGTGCTAGCGTGCATTTTCTGAAGGATATAAAGTATAAAACTGAAATGTATGTCATTATTTATTGACTTCAATCTTCAGTGATTTTCCAGAAATCCACAACTTTTACAAGGAACAGCCCAAAAATATGAGGCAAAAATCTGGACAGTTGAGAGGTATAATCACAGGACATGTGACTATAGCTATTTGTTGCATTTTTTGTATATTTGGCTAAAATGTATACAAGTAAATCTTCTCGGACATGACAGCCTGTATGGCCAGCAAAAATAAAACATACTGGACCACTAGGTAACATAAAATGTACAAAGCACACAGTTTTATTTATGCACTTGTTTATTTGGCTGTTTGTTCATTCATCAAGCAGGGAAACAAATAGATCTAGGTATGTCCTTTCCTAGCTATGTTCAAGGCCAGAAAGCAGACTTCACTTCCCGCAGTAAAGACTAAAGTATATACCAGTCATTACACTTGTAATGGGACTGATATGTGAAATCGTCTGTTGAAGATGCATTCAAAACTATCTGGCTGGTCAGAGCGATAACTGGGTAATCTAGTGACCAGTGCCAGTCTCTGATCTGGTGACATTCAACTCTAAGTTGAGGAGCAAAAAAAAAAAAAAAAGATCTGTTCTAGTGCTCCACACCTAAGGACCAAGCCAGGTCCATTCATCTGTCTCCTTTACTCCCTAGTTTCTGACCGTCAACTTTTGAAGAGAAAAAAAGTCCTTTCTCTTCTGATATGTAACAAGTGGTTTGCTAGAATTAAATATGACAGTAACATTGAAATGTATTATAGGTACTGGACTAAACCATACATCGAGTGACAAATGCAGTATCAGCATTCAGAGTCTCAGTGCTGGTACTGAGGGTCATGCCACCCGGCATCTTGTGCCCAGTGGAGCTGCTCACCCTAATCACACTTCAGGGGCTGGTACTCCATCCAATAGGGTTTCTCAAATCTGAAGCCAGTGAGTACCAGAATAATCCCACCTCCATGACCCTGAATTGAATTAAATAGGTAATCAGAAAATGAATGAATGAATATATTTACTGACTTTTGTTTATTTTGACCATTAGCTATGTGTTCAGGCAGCTTTTCCTCAGCTGTTCTCATCTGACATGAATGCATGCATAGATTTCATTTGTATGTTCTCAAATGACTTTTACAATGAATATTGTAACAAATTAAATATTCACTGTGTTTCTAAAATGCATATTGTTGTTTCAGTTCACAGTGCTCCAGATCTGATTGTATCCTAAAGTCTGAAATACATTTTGTTGCGTGTTCATTTTTTGTACTTTAATGTTTCTGGAACTTTACTCAGGCCTTCATTAAATATTCAGACTTTCCATCTGGACATTTCCACTCAACAAATGTAAGTAGCCACTTCCTGGATCAGTATCTTGTTCATATTCACAATAATATAATATAAATATTGTAGCATAGTTATATTCTGCCCTGAGTTCACTTCAACATTTTGGTATGTCCCCTCATACACTTAGAGATTTTCTGTCAAATCAATAAGGATTACAGTCTCAAAATAATATTTATTAGTTCTCCAGGCTTTTATTGTTTAGAAAATGCATGCTAAATATAATGCAGTTATACTAATAACTGAGTTCATTAGAGAAATATTTAAAAACTGTCTTGATTTTGGGGTGTTTGCCCCAATTTATTTTTGACTTTGTTCCTGATTCCTGAGCTAAGAAGTTGAGAGTGAAACTGAAGCCAAAAATATATTTTTTATTACAGCAAGTGTAAGATGAAGAAAGACAACCCTTATTTTACTTCCATAAAAAGAAGGCTGAAACATTGTAAGGTTTTCTGTTGTGTCTTACTTTTGAGCTGCAATAGTAATTTTCCACACCTTTCAGTCAGCTCTTTTTGCATAAAGGGGTAAAACCCTGACTGCAGCCAAGATCTGAGTTTGATTAGCAACTCTGGAGTCTGATGGAGCTAGTATTTGGAGGATGCACAGGTGTATATGGGGGAGGGGGCTGAATCATCCAATGTCACAATCCCTAAGAGAAGGTGTGGTAATGCAAAAGAGAGCTCAAGGTGTGGGTGTTTATCCACCAAGCCATAAATACAGTGGCCCTCATCAGTGATACAAAGGAACGTGAACTCACATGGGGAAGGTTACTAGTTTCTGCGGTGATAACTCTCCAAAAGGTAGAGGGTAAGGCATCTAATAAATATGCTCTTACCAGCAAGGCACTAAATACCTCTGAGGATGCATGAAAGTTAGTTCCTCTGGCCAGCTTTCACTGTCACTAGGAAATATCCATGACGGCAGAATGGAGAGTCTTGGAAGATCAGGGAGATTTGATGGCTGGGAAGTGCCATGGCAAAGGCATATGGAAAAAAATCGCACCTCTCTGGTTCTCAGTTGAAAGAAACACAATGATGCACTGTGGAATAGCTTACCTGGAACTAGAAAAGGCAAGAAAGGCAGTACATTGTTGGAGAAATGTCTTCCTAAATATGTGAGGAAATATCTTCTGAAATGTGTGGGAACTCAGAATAACTCAAAATACCTAACAAGCACTCACTAAAGCTGGATTTCTCAAAACAGGTCCCAAATTCCTGACTATCAGGAAAAAAATCTGACAAATGGTAAGCTTAGGTGGTAGTCTTCTTTTTATATCTGTCACATTTTTGATAGTCTTGTTTATAAAGAAAACTTTAATGTCAGCCTTGATATTGAAAGCCATCTCCAGCCCAACCCCTCCTTTATTTTACAAAGATAAATGGTATGCAAATACTTTTGAGCTATTCCTCAACACACATACCTCTCAACTGTACAGATTTTCACAGAATGTCCTGATTATTGCCTCATATTTTTGGCCTGTTCCTCATTAAAGTTATGATTTTCTGGATTTCTGTGACCAATCAGTGAGGTTTGAATTCACTAAATAGCAGTTATTTGAGTTTCAGACTCTGTATACTTCAGAAAGTGCATGGTAAACAAGACCTTTTATTCTAGCAGCTTTCTAAGTTTATAAGAGCAGTATTTAAAATGTGTCCCTATTTTTGTGCAAACACATACCAGAGGTACCTTTATACTCTATTATGGGCCTGATGAGGGAGGAATAGAGAGAGATGCTAACTTCCTTAGATCTGGAAGAAATACCCGTGGTGATTAGTCTGGTAAGGTAAAAGGATTTTCTAACAACAGTAGTTAAATGGTGATCAAAGGATAGCTCTTTGTCATTTCAGGGGCCCAGGTTCCTAATGACTGAGTCAACATTCAAATGGGTGTTCCTTATGCAGTAGATGCATGGGTACCCAGTTTTGCCAAATGATACAATGCTTCATTTCTTGGCATTTAGTTTTAGGCCATGGTCATGGTACCACATATTGGTGTGTGTTAGTTCCTCATGAAATATCTGGAAGTTCGATGGGGAGCTAATGACAGTGACATGTTTGCAGTCATCTGTAAGCCTGGTGAGCCACAGGCCATTGATGTCAGCTTTGACATCAGAGAAGTAAATACCAAAGAGAAGTGGTCCTAGAGCCAATCCCTAGTGACACTGATGGTGACTACCCTTTTCAAAGGAAATATGCTTCCCACACTAGTTGATTTGATCTGTTTATTAAGCAGTCTGCTATCCAGTAGGTAAAATAGGGGTTTACAATTAGTTTGATTAGCTTATTATTAATGTTGAAATGTTGAATGGTGTCAAAAGGACTTGGCCGGGTCTAGGTAGGCAGTGTGAACCTATTTGCCTGAGTTTAATGCATCGATGACTTGCTCAAAAAAGCTCACGAGGCTCAGGAGGTAGGATCTACCATTAACAATCCCAAACTGGTTCGGATCCAGAACTTGTAGACTCAAGTTCTTGTTAGTAAGTTCCATAATGATGCATTCCATTGCTTTGCTGATAAGGCTTGGAAGGGGGGGGGGCTTATAGGTCTATAGTTTCCTGTTTCCCCCTTGTGGAGAGGGATGATAAATGCAGTCCTCCATTAATCTGGCATGTGTCCAGGGAAAAGGCTGAGATTGAATAGGCTTAGTAGTGACTCTATCAAGCAATTTTTATGCAGACTGGTACATTAACAGGACCTATGAAGCTAGTGAGAGCACATTCAGGACTTACTTGGAAGTGATCAGAGTAGTTCGTTCTGCCAAAGTCAAAGTCAAAGTAAACTTTATTGTTGATCAGATATACACAGCAGTGCAAGCTGAACAAAATTATGTTACTTTGGTCTCCGTGCAAGACATAACAATGAACACACAGTGTGAATGACAGTAAGACAAATGCACATACAGTAATAATTAAAATATGAACAAGACAATAAATTACCACAATTGGACAGGAGGACATTAGACAATATTATAATAGTGGGTATTGCAAGAATATGACTTCACAATGTGATTGATTAGAATATTGCACTTCATCAGTTGTAGTATGATATATTCTGATGTTCATATTGCACACGTGTGGAGTGGTGATTCATTCCTGACTACTGCACATTCAGGAAGTAATAGCATAAGAAATCAGGCTAACTGTACCAGTCATTGAAGCAGTTTGCCAGAGTGATTACTATAGATGATACTTCACAGCAAGTGACATATTTATTTATTTATTTCCAGTTTGGTGACCAGGGAGGTCCACTGAGCTCAAAGAGCCCATTTTCAGTGGAGGCCCGGGGAGAAAAGCTCCATAGTACAAAGTATAAACTACATAATTCAGACTACATAGTACAAAGTATAAACTACATAATTCAGACTACATAGTACAAAGTATAAACTACATAATTAACAAAATACAATACATAGTTAACAAAATACAATACATAGTTAACAAAATACAATACACAGTAGCAAAAAGGTGCAGTAACAACTTGTAAGTTTTAAATAGCAAACTCAGAACAGTTAAACTGCAATATGTATACAATATATAATACATATTTACATGTTTGTAGGTTGAGAACAGTAGTAGAGAGTAGAATTTGTTCATAGGTTAGAAATGTCAGATAGTGATCTGAAAGTAGTTATCAAGGGATAGATCCCCGGTAAGTAAGGAAAAATGGGACTTTGAATGTGTTAAAAGTGATCATGAGTTAAGGGCGTTAGGTAGGTAGAGAGCAGTTGCGCTTCCAACTATGGGAGAGGTAGGAATGGAGCTAGGTTTTGAAGTGTTCAAAGTTTTCAGAGATTCGTAGAGATGGAGGGAGAGAGTTCCATTTTTTGGCTAAGGTAAAGGATAGAAGTAGCTGCCCAGTGGGACGATTTGGTTTATACACTGAGATTAGGTTTTGGTGGGCAGATCTTAGGGGTCTGTGAGGGATGTATGAAGGTAAGATGTTAGCAAGTGCTGGACATGTATTAGGTTTGAAAATTAGCTTGTGGGCTGTACAGAGTTGGTGGTAGTCCAGGTAATTGGGAAGTTCTAGCCACTGCAGCTGGTGGAGAGGTATACAGTGGTGAGTAGAGTATTTGGATGAAGTTGCAAACTTTGAGATTTTATTGTAGCAGGTTTCCTGTTTAGAAGAGTTGGAGGAAGATAGATTGGTTAGTATGGGAGCACCATACATCAGAGAGGGTAGTAAGTAGGTTGAGGCAAGGGTCTGTTTAGTTGAGGGGGAGAGGAAGTGTGAGTTTCTGTACAGCATGCCAAGTTTCTGATGGGTTTTCTTAATATTTAGTTGAATATGGGTATCAAATTTTAGTTGCTTGTCAATAGTAACCCCAGGAAGTTTGGCAAAAGGAACAATTTCTATAGTGGAGTTAGCATGGCTGGTAATGTTGAAGGAGGTTTTGTCAAGAGGGATAGATTTTGATGGGGAGAGAATAGTAGGATTTTAGATTTGTTGGCATTTAGGGAGAGATGACTTTGAAGCATCCATTTCTCAGTAGTTGAGAAAGCAGATTGAGTTTTAGTTTGAAGCTCAAGGAAGTTGGAGGCAGACCAGACTAGCGTTGAGTCATCTGCATATTGTATTATTCTGGTTTTGGGAATTGATGTGTGGAAGTCATTAATAAAAATATTAAAGAGCATAGGGCCGAGTATGGATCCCTGGGGTACCCCAGTTGGGGTTGGAAGGAAGGCAGAGGTACCAGTTTTCCATTTCACAGCCTGGGATCTATCAGAGAGGTAGCTGCTATACCAGGTAATGGTGTTTTGTGAAAGGTTACGTTTAGAAAGGTGGGTAAGAAGGTGGGTATGGGAGACCGTATCAAAAGCTTTGGAGAGGTCGAGGAGGACTGTGGATATTCGATTGCCAGAGTCACAGGCATGGTTTACTATGTCTAGAAATGAAAGAAGAGCTGTTACTGTTCTATGGCCAGGACGGAACCCATGTTGTGTTGGGGTGAGGAGTTGGTTATTTGTAAGGAATGGCATTAGCTGGAGGTGGATACATTTATCAAGAATTTTTGAGATAGGAGATAGAATTGCTATGGGTCGGAAGTTGGAGTAGTTATTGTTGTTGCCTCCTTTGTGGAGTGGTAGGATAAAGGCGGTACGCCATAGTTTAGGGACATATGATTCCTATATGGATCTATTGATGAGTATACTAATGGGAATGGCAATGCTGTCTGATGCTAGTTTTAGAAAGATAGAGGGGATGTTGTCAGGGGCACTGGAGCAAGTCTTAAGTTTAGAGAGAAGTTTTTTTTATGTATGATGTGGGGATGGGTTTGAGATGAAAAGTAGGAGTGTTTAGGATGGTAGATTGGGGAGAGGATTTGAGATGGGAGGAGGAGTTGTTGTTAGGGAAAGTTTTGGTGAGTTCTGCTATCGAGTTAATAAAGAATGAATTGAACAATGTAGCTATTTCTGTGTCATGTTTGCTAGTGTCAGGGCAAGGGTTGTTTTTGGAGCCTGGATTAAGAAGGAAATTGATGGATTTCCTGATTATTCATTGTCATGCCTGGCATTCAAGTTCAACTGCCTTATGGATAGAGGGGAAAAAGTTCCTGTTCAGTTTAGATGTTTTGCAGGGGTCTATATTATATAATTGTATAGGAACAATGTCAAACGGTCTAATGAGCGAAAATACAGAAACTCAAAATCCTTATTGTAGGGGGGCTGTGCCCCCCATACCACCTGCTAAATATATATTCCAACTCCAAGATCACACTACAGTGAGGAAAGTGCAAATACCCCACTCTTCACTGTACTGCAATCTCAATAACGGAACTTTGAGTTCCGTCATTTTTGCTCATTAGAGCGTTCGACATTGTTCCCATTCGATTACATAATATAGACCCATTTTGCAGTGTAAGCTGCGATACCGCCTGCCCGAGGAAAGGAGGAAGTACATGGCATGAGCAGGGTGAATGGAATCATTGATTATTGTCCTAGCTCTTCTCACAAACCAAGTCTTATGCAGACCATCCATAGGTGGGAGTGAGGAACCAATGAGTTTTTCTGCTATCCTCACTACCCTCAGAAGAGCCTTGTGGTCAGATGCTTTGCAGTTACCATACCAAACTATGATGTTATTTGAGAGGATGCTTTTGATGGTCCCCATGCAGAAGGCTTTAAGGATGGACTGAGACAAGTTTGTCTTCCTCAGCTTCTGTAGGAAGTGCAGATGTTGTTGTGCCTTCTTCACTGTGTGGCTAATATGAGTCAACCAGGATAGGTCATCTGAGATGTGCACCCCCAGGAACTTGGTGTTTTTGACTCTTTCCACTGCCACCCCCTTAATTTCCAGAGGTTGATGTATCTCCTGAGTCCTCCTGAAGTCCACTATTAATTCTTTAGTCTTGCTTGCATTTAAGGCCAGATTGTTGCTGTTGCACCTAGGGTTACCACCTGTCCCACTTTGCGAGGGACAGTCCCCTCTTTTGGCAGTTGTGTCCTGCAAAAAAATTGTAAAAATGGCAAATGTCCTGAGATTTTAGGACAAAATTATTTCCTATATTTTATGTAATAGTTGCATAAACCAGTTATTCTGCATCTGAAACACCTAAATGTTACAAGAAACAGAATAAGCAACTAAAATGCTACAAGAATAAGCTTTCATTTAGGCAAAAAAGTAAAGTTCTGTCCTTTGTACTGACCGTGGGTATGTTTTGACCTGCAAAATCTGATGTTTGTACCACAATTGTCCCACTTTGGGCATTTGAAAAGATGGCAACCATAGTTGCACCAGCCTGTCAGATGCTCCACTTCATCCCTGTAGGGTGTTTCCTCATCACTTCTGAGAAGACCTACGACTGTGGTATCATCTGTGAACTTGATGGTTTTGTTGGATTCAGGCTTGGCTGTGCAGTTGTGCATCAACAAGTTGAACAGCAGAGGACTCAGTATGCAGCCTTGAGGGACACCCGTGTTGAATGTAATACTGATTAAACTGTTATTTCCCACACATACTTTTTGGGGTCTGTTGGTGAGAAAGTTCAGTATCCAGTTACACAGGGGGGTGTTGATACCCAGCTGGATCAGCTTTGATATCAGATTCTGGGGAATGACAGTGTTAAAGGCAGAACTAAAATTGATGAACAGCACATGGATGACATGGATTCATGAAGTGCTGTAACTATTGCATCAGCCATGCAGCAGTTAGATCTGTAAGCAAACTGTAAGGTATCCGCTCAAAACACTTATAGGTTCATAGGTTCATAGGTTGGTACTAGGCTATCAGCCCTAGGGCCTATACAAGCCTAGCCATAACAATTCCCTGGCTATTTCTTCCCACACTATTTACTTCCCTGGACCCCTGTCTAGCAGGGCGACTGACATGATCACTGGGGTGAATTTCCTTTCTCCCATCCAATCGTCAAGGTTCCTTCTGAAGAGGACCAAAGAAGCACTCTGCTTGACATGTATGGGCAATCTATTCCAGAGTCTGGGGAGTCTCTGGGTCAGGAACCTATCCCTCCAGCATGTTTTCTTTATTGTGATGACAAGGTTTAGATCCCTGGAGCATGTGGTTCTGAGGGATTGGGATTTCTTTAAGTGTAGCATGTCCAACAGCTCTGGGTTTGATATGGCCTTGTATGTTAACCAAAGATCGCCTCTGAGTAGACGATATGCGACAGAGTATAGCTGGAGTTTTTTAAGGCAGTCAGTGTAGGGCATCTGCTTTAGGCCTGTGATTCTTTTAGTGAGGTATTTCTGCGGCCTTTCCAGTTGTTGCAGATGTCTTGAGAGGTACATACCAAATGGGACGTTGTATTCTATAATGGGTCTAATGAAGGATGAGTACAGTGGGACAATGACCTCCTTTTTTCTGGATGAAAAGCCCTTAGTGATGAGGTGTGCCACATAGAAGGATTTCCTGACTGTTGTGGTGATGTGGTTATCAAAGGTGAGACCACTGTCCACCTGTGTCCCTAAGTCTCTTATCAAACTTTCGGTGTTTAGTGTACTGCCACCTATATGGTAATTCATGGATATATGTTTTTTCCCAAAGGGGATAACTATACATTTCTTGGCATTGAGCTTAAGCCCATGGCTCTGGCACCAAACATCTGTTTCTCTAAGGCCCTTTTGTAGAGTATCCACATCATTTCATTACTGCTGACGTAAGAGCAACTGGCCTGTAATCATTTAGACTTGTTGGGTAGTATTTCTTGGGTAAGGGAATGACTGTCGTATTTTTGAAGCAACTGCTAGTTAGTTAGAAGCTAGTTGCAGGGATGTGTTGAATATATCTGTTAATACTGTGAACAGTTTGGTAGCACAGTCTCTTAGATCCCTTCCTGTAATATTATTAGGACCAGCTGCTTTTCTTGGGTTTACTCACCTCAGGGTCTTCAAGACATCAGATATTCTTAGACATAGCACCTCCACACCCTATTTGACAGGAAGCTTATTTGGCACAGTGTTGTCCATATCAAATCTGCTGAAGTAGGTGTTTAGTTTGTTCAGAAATCATTTGATGTCATCACATTGGGAGGATGCAGGACTATAGTCGGTTATGGCTTGTATGCCTTGCCAGATACATCTGAAGTACCTTTAGTCAGAGAAGTGTCCATGAATTTTACATCCATAGGTCTTCTTAGCCCCCTTTATACATCTACTTAGATTTGCTCTGGCCTCTCTTAGGGCATCCTTGTCTTTTGATTTAAATGCAGCATTTTGTGCCTATAGGAGCTCATATGCTTCACCTGATAGCCAGGGTTTCTGATTAGCATGCAAGATGATACATTTGTTCACTGTTATGTCATCAAAACATTTTGAAATATAGGCCATTACAGATTACATATACTCCTTCAGGTCAATATGGTGTGCTAATAAGTTAGGGGATGTCAGGGAAGGATAGGGGAGGAAAGTTGAAGCTGAATTTGTCTAGTAATATTTTGGCTATGTCTTCAGGGTTGATTAAATTTTGTTGTGCATTATCTCTGAGCACTGCTGGGTTTCCACTCTAAGGTTTCTGACAACTGAAGAAGGCTTTGTGGTTGTCTTTAGCAAAGGTGGAAGTTCTCAATTCATACTTACTTTTGAATGATTTGATTTTGTTTCTGAGTTCTTTGCTGAGCTTTTGAGCTCATCTTTAGATGATAGGCCATTAAGTTTGCTTTTACAGACTATGAGTTTCTATCTTTTATTATATAATTTGTTTATAGTGGGGTTCTACCATAGGCATTCATTCCTGAATTTGGCATTGTATTTATGTCTTTTGGTGACAGGTGCCTTAACGCACTTTAAAGTAAGGATATAAAGGACTGGTAAATGTGGCAACATACAATATAAGCTCATTGAGGTGAGGAGGGTGCTTTAATTTCAGTAGGAGAGCAGTTAACTGGATCAGGTTTGCCTTAGGGTAGTACCAGCACAAACAACCAAAAGATAAGCCTAATGTTCCAGAAGGAAAACCGAATAAACAAAAAAGGAACACTACAAGAAGTCCTTAACAAAATTTAATGATTTAGCTCTATTGTTCCTATTACAAGAACTTCACCACAATAAAAGACATTCATGTAAAACAAGCTTAAATATGCTAAAAAGGTGTGACAGGAATTGTTAATGTTTCAACCTATCAGACCTTCTCTTTAAAACTGGAGTAAGAGAGAGACAAAATCACTCAAGCGAGATAAAATATCCGGGTTTAAAAGGATTTGCCATCACAATTCCCTACAAATTAAGGTAGTTTGTCATCCAACCCCCTGCTGTCCTGGAAGACTTTTTCCAGTACAAAAAAGCTCCTGATTTTATAATCTGTTATACAAAATGCAATAGAGTATAAAGGATTAGTCCAGATAAAATCACTTTAGCTATGAGATATAGGAGACTCTCTTTCTGACACCCTCCTTGTGGGAGGAATAACTATATCTTGGTGAAGTTTCCAGTAGATTATTCAGTTAAGATGGTAGATGGACTAGTGTACTGATGAGGGGAAATCCCCTTTGGGGGATTGCAGAAGGCTTCATCAGGTTGACAACAAAGCCTTAGGGGATTCAACCATTACTACTAACTAGTCTAAGATCACGTATTTCTGTTACATTTCATACTCTAACATTTTTAACCTGACATAAAGAAATCACAGCTCAAACAGTGGCAACTTGCCAAGAGTAATTTCCAGTGCAAAATAAAAGCAGGTTATGAGTCTTTTTTTAAATTTCTCCCTCTTCCTTCATCAATGTGCCTTCATCAATGTGTTCCAGTTAGTTTTAGCTAAGTTCTCATTTGCAGTACTGATAAAAGTTACACTGTTACATTTTTGCAATATATATAATTTGTGTCATTTTCTTGCATTGTTATTATTCAGCTACAGTAAGTAGTGTATATTGCCATTGTTTAAAGTGGACTGTTCAGTAGTACTTATCACATTTGTTCTTTCAGATCTACCTTATAAAAAGTCCTGTTCTGGCATATGTCACATTACTACTTGCTCTTAGTAGTGGGTATCTGTTGACTGTGAGGCTTAAACTATAACCTGCTGGGAGACAGAAAATAATGCTGCTGTCTAAATCCCGATGGCATTTCTGTCAGGTATTAGTCATTCGAATGCTCTGCAAGGAATGTCACAGAACCACATGTGCAGGCTTTTTGTGCTTGGGTGGAGTGGGATGTGGGAGGGTCTGCAGCAAAAATCTGTCGGCCCTGTGTTATGAATGACTGAAACAGCCAAGCTGGTATGTTAATGCTGGCTTCTTAACATGGATGCATATTGTTATCACTTCATGATCTGAATTCTATTAAAAGTACTCATTTTATTCATTTTATTGATTTTATTATTTTAATTTTGCAGCTATCAGTTATGATATTTTTTTTCAGCCATGACATCGACCCAAAAGTATTTGTATGGTATTTAAGTTTCTAAGGAAATTTAATTTCCTTATTTCAGAACATTTATTTCTCATTAAGTCATGAAAGCATCCCACACTTTTATTTTACTGATTCTTTCTCACTGCATCTATTGCAATTTTGTGTATGTGTACATGCCCTTAAACCTGTTGCCTGGTAGAGATGTTACGTTAACTTAAACAGGCAATACTAAAAGAGGACCCCTCTGGGATCTAAGGAATTAACTAACTACTTAAGTAGAAGACACAACTTAAGTCAAATCTAGTATCTGGTGTGAGCAATTAATATAAAAGAAACAAAATGTCTTGCTGTGGGCTATTTCATACACATATGAGAACAACTGAATTGGAATGTAGGTCTCTGGGTTTTATGTCCAGTGATTAAACTACAGGAGTACACATTCTTTTTTACACAATTACTTTCCAACATTTTCTTTTTGTCTTTTTGTTTTTTAGAAACCTGATGTCAGCTGCTATCAAAAAATTAAAATTCACTTGACCGATAAATTAGCATTATGTTTTAATAATCAACAGAATACAAAATTATAGATTTCAAATGCATTTTATTGATAAACTTATAATCAATTATTTTTATTGCTGTTCATTGGAGGCAATTTTTAAAACAAACATGCTAACCTTAAAAAGGCCATATATTTCCTAAAGGTTTTTCCAATTGTAGTGGTATTAAATTAAAAGGGTGGCCACGGTGGTGCAGTGGTTAGCATTGCAGCCTCACAGCAAGAGGTTCTCCGGTTCGATCCTCAGCTGGGGTGCCTTCTGTGCGGAGTCTGCATGTCCTCCCTGTGGTCGCGTGGGTTTCCTCCCACATCCCAAAGACATGCTGCAGGTGGATTGGACACTCTAAATTGGCCCTAGGTGTGCGTGTGAGTGTGCCTTCTGTGGAAGGTTGGGCGCCGGGCTGGCAACTCGACACCGTAAAACTCCACTGCCATTCAATGTGCGGACAGGTGATCTGCTGTGGCGACCCCTAACCGGGATAAAGCCGAAAGAAGAAGAAGAAGTGGTATTAAATTAAAAAAAAATGTATATATATATATATATATATATATATATATGTGTGTGTGTGTGTGTGTGTGTGTGTGTGTGTGTGTGTGTGTGTGTGTGTGGAACTAGCTGATTTTAACATTTTAATTACATATGTAATGAGCATTGAATTTAAGCCATATGACTACCTTAGGTTGTTTTTTTCTTTCTCACTGTTAATATCTGCCAGATTTTAATTCTTCAGTTTGCTATGCTACCTGTATATAAGACTAAGTATCGTAATTGCACTGTTATTGTATACAGTGTCACTACCTGCTACTACTGTAAGAACTGTCTTCTAGAAGCATTGTTATACAAGATTATTGGTCTTGTCTCCCACTTGACCAATTTATTCTGTTCTAGTTTTTTTGCCGTTATGAATGTCTGTTACTATTGTTTTTTTATTGTATTATACAATTTTCTTTCTACTAACAAAATAGTTTACTAACAATGGAGCTTTTCTCCCTGGACCGCCACTGAAAAAGGGTTTTATGCCCAGTCGGACTCTCCCGGTAAACAAATGTAAAATAAAATAATAAATAAATAAATAAATATATACTTGTATGTATATATATATATATATATATATATATATATATATATATATATATATATATACGGGTCTACCTGAGATGGTCGACAAGCCATTTGATCGACTTTCATTTGGTCGACAATTCATTTGGTCGACAGGCAGATTTGCCCCTCTCCCCAATGTTGTGTAACGCTGGAGTTGATATATATAGACATAAAACTGCTTGTCGACCAAATGAACTGTCGACCAAATGAAAGTCGATCGTATGGCCTGTTGACCATGTGATAGGGATCCATACACACACACACACACACACACACACACACACACACACACACACACATAAATATATGGGTCTATGACATTTCGTTGAATCTTAAAATAGTAAACACCTCTTTATTGAACACCTTTTTAGCGAATCTACTGATCGTCAAACTGAGTTTTCAGTGAAATTTTTCCCAGGGCAATGCAATGGTTGGCCGCCATCTGGAATTTGCCCTTTTCCCCACTGTAGTGTGATCTCAGAGTTGGTATATTTAGTTAAGGGGTGTGGGGGGGCATAGCCCCCCACCTGGGTAGGTGTTAAGTTTTATTATTTTCTTTTCAGTCGCGAGGGTGGCCTACTGTTGCGTTGCCATAGGAAAACTTTCACTGAAAAGTCCATTCGACGATCAGTAGCTTTGATAAATAGGTGTTTGGTTTCGATGAAGAGGTGTTCACTATTTTAAGATTTGCTGAAATGTCGTAGACCCTAAATATATATATATATATATATATATATATATATATATATATATAGGTCTACCTGAATTAACCAAAACTGCAAATGACCGACAAAGAGATAACCGACACCGGAAGATCGACAACAGAGAAAACCGACAGTTGAGAATCCCAACTCTGAGAACACCGACATGTTAAGGTAAGTGTGCAATAGGGATGGACATTAGGGTCAGGGTGTGGGTAAGGTAAGTGTGTGATAGTGATGGACATTAGGGTAGGGTGCGGGTGAGGTAAGTGTGTGACAGTGACGGACTTTAGGTTTAGGGGTGGGTTAAGTGAGTTAGGGTTAGGGTGCAGGTAAGTTAAGTGTGCGATAGTGACGGACTTAAGGGTTGGGGCGGATTAAGTGAGTTAGGGTTAGGATGCGGGTAAGGTAAGTGTGCAATAGTGATGGACCTTAGGGCTAGGGTTTGGGTTATGGTTAGTGCATATATAGTTGTGTATGTAAGGTTTAGTGTAGGTTTGTAAGGTTTTTGGTGTGCTTGTGTTGTGTGTGTGTTTTTCGGGAAAGTTATTTGTTTTGTTGATTGTCGGGATTGTGGTTTGTCGGGCATGTAAAGTTTTATGTTTTTGAACTTTTGGTTTTGTCGTGTCGGTTATTTCGTTGTCGGTGTTTTGGCGTGTCACTGTTATCAGGTAGACCCATATATGTATATATATATATATATATATATATATATATATATATATATATATATGTGTGTGTGTGTGTGTGTGTGTGTGTGTATATATATATATATATATATATATATATATATATATATATATATATATAGTTGTACTTTGTATAATCAAATGTATGTAAAGTCAACTGAAAATACTGGCATTAAGATGTTCGATTATACAGAATATCGAAATCCCAAAAGATTGACCCATTAAAGATTGACTATTTCCTCTTCCGATCTTCATGCTAAAGCCTCCCCATAACACTTGCCTCAAAATTGTCTGAACAGTGGCAGTGTTAGGGAAAGGTTCTTTTAAGGTAAGATATAGGGAGTAGTGCTGGGGGAAGGGACAGCATTAGGGTTAGGGTTAGCATGTATTACTAAGGTGTTTCACCCCCCTGCACCACCTTAGAAATTGGTGCTAACACTAACCTTAACACTGCTCCATCCCCAAACCCTAACCCCACACCTTACTTTAAAAAATAACCTTCCTTTAACACTGCCACTACACAAAACACACTCAGATACACAGACACATACAAATGCACACTAACAACACTACATCTATCCCCTTAAGTAACCCTAAAATCTGCACACTGCTACATAAATATGCAACACCTATCTCTGATACTCACCTTAACTCTCAAACATGTGCACAAATTGTCTCAACCCCTCCAAACCTCACCACCTGTCTCAACAAAACATACTCTTGGCATTTTGACCATTTGGCTATCAGTACATTCGACATAAAGCACCATCCATAGCACTCATCGACCACATGGATATTTGACAAAATGCAAGGAACTCATCTATACATACAGATACAACAGAATATACTGAACTATCAAAAGACAAAGCCCCCCACCTTACTAATACTTGCTAACCCAAATCCTTCCCCTGAACCTAACCCTGCACCTTATCTTTTTGAAACTCTTTGTGTAACACTGTCACTATTCAGATAAATTGACTGAGGATTCAGAAATACTACATCCACAGTCATGTCGAAAGCGTCACTGTTTACAGTGTGTGCATGACATAGTCCAATGGTCATTAACAACACATGTGGCTAAGCTATTGTGAGCATGATAATCAGATCCTTGTAGTGGCCATAGGATCATAGGATCATAGGAAATTACTAGGCTACTGGCTTTGAGGCCCTGAGGCCCTTACAAGCCTAGCCAAGAATTTAGCCCATGTTCCAACAAGTCAGCACCCAATGCCCCTGTCCAGCAGGGACACAAGTGGAATCCCAGCGATATATATTCTGTTCCACATACTGTTATCCAGGTAGTGCTTAAAAAGGGTTAATGAGGTACTCTGCGTGATGTGGAGCGGGAGTCTATTCCACAGAAGGGAGAGTCTCTGGGGCACACATCTGTTCTGCCAGCAAGTCCTATTGATGTCACAGACCAGGTTGAGGTCGTGCATGCAGGTTTCTCAAGTGGAGCTTGACTTGCTGATATGCAGCACTCCCATCAAGGCGGGGTCTGAGATTGCTTTGTATGCCAGACAGACATCACCTCTAAGAAGTCTGTAGGGGACTGAGTAGAGGGAAAGGGCCTTTAGCCTATCTGTGTAGGGTTGATGTTTGAGGCCCTGGATCCTCATAGTGAAGAACCTCTGTGGTCTCCCCAGCTGCTGCATGTGCTTTGCGAGGTACATGCCAAAAGGGGCATTGTACTCAATAATGGGTATTATAGGGGAAGAATACAGTGATGTTATGACTACCTTGTACCTGGATGAGCTACCCTTACTAATGAGGTGGGCCATGTAGAAAGCTTTCCATACAACAGAGGCAATATGGTGGTCAAAAGTCAGTTTACTATCAACCTGGGTGCCTAAGTCCCTCATGACTGATTGCATCCTTAGGATCTTGTTATTAATGTCATAATTTGTGAGGACATCATTGTCCCCAAAGGGGATGATGATGATGCATTTGTTTGGCATTCAGTTTCAGGCCATGTTTCTGGCACCAGTCATAAGTTTTGGTGAGACCCTCTTGGAGGATGTCCACATCATGAGGGGAACTGATGACAGCATCCAGTGTGCAGTCATCTGCAAACTTGGTTAGCCATATTCCACTGGTTTTAGCATGCACCTCAGAAAAGTATATCCCAAACAACAAAGGCCCCAAGACCAATCCCTGGGGTACATCACTCATTATGGGTTGACTGCTTGAGGTGGCTTGCCCTATTTTGACTAGGTGGGCTCTATCAGTGAGCCAGTTTGCTACCCATCTCAAAGAAGATGACCAAATTTAACAGGCATGACCTCCGCTTGATGAAACAAAGTGAATGGGATCAAGTGTTTGGAGGTTGCCAATGTCCTTGTTAATGAGGTCCATGCTAATCTACTCCATGGCCTTGCAGATCAGGCTAGTTAGGGTGAGGGGTTTATAATTTCATGTATTGGTGGATCCTCCACCTTTGTGCAAAGGGATGACAGTGGCTGTCCTCTACTCAGCCGGAATGAAGCCAGTACTCAGGCTTTGGTTGAATAGGTTGCCTAATGTTGCTGCAAGTTCCTGTCTAGGTTCATGTAGGATGCAGCCTGGGATGTTATTGGGTCCCATGGAGACTGTATTTTTTGGCTTTGAAAGGGCAGTCATGACTTGCTTCCTAGAGATAAGGGGAGGAGAGCAGCTGCTGGGGATGTCCTGATTTACTGATGGGGGGACAGAGGAGTGAAGTTTTTACTGAACCTGTCTGCCAGTAGATTGGCTATATCTACAACGTTTGTGTATGTGGTATCCTTGACATCAATTCTGAGCAGATCTGGGTGCTTCCCTTCAGATTGTGGAGATATGCGAAGAAAGCCTTATGATTGTCTTTAGTAGATGTGGGCAGTTTGGTCTCAAAGTTTTCTTTGGAGGATTTCACTAGTGATCTTATTTGCTTGTTCAGACTAAGGAGAGATTGCTTCCCATTAGGCACCTGCTCCTTCTTGGTCCTGGACAGCAGTTTTTTCCCTTTTATTATAGAGTTTATTTATTGCAGATGCCCACCAGACAGGTTTACTCTTTCTTTAGGAGGATGATTTCGTCCTGTTGGGTATTCCTGATTCCATGCATATATATAAATGCTCATATAGTACTTTGGTATAGGTTTGAACATATGTGGCAGTTCCTATGCATGGGGGGGGGGGGGTTGTGAGGCTGTTTATATCTTCCCTTGGAGGCTGTAATCAACTTTCAAGAAGTGTTTTTGTTTGACCCTATCTAGGGGCTGGTGGGGGGAGATGGTGACTTCAAAAGTGACCACTTTGTGGTTGGATCTTGCCAGCGAGGTTGACACTTTAGGCATGCTGCAGTGGTTAGTCATGTTGGTTAATACCAAGTTCAAGATATTTTCACCTCTTGTGGGGGTGTCAACCAGCCAGTCCAAGGCATTTGCATTGATGAAATCAAGGAATCTCTAGGCATTTGTGTTTTGGCATGAGTAGTTCTTCCAGTCTATGGGTTGGATAGTTAAAGGCTCCCAGGATCAGGGTAAAGGGTTGAATCTTGATAGATTTGAAGAGGTCCCCATAGGTGGTGTGGGCATCTTGAGTCAAAGTTGGGGGCCTGTAGCTAGCTATGATTTGAATAGGGGTCCTGTCAATGGTAAACTGCACCTGGAGTGTCTCCTGTGCATCATACTGTTTGACTAGCCTGGAGGTGTGGATGTATTTTATATATATTGCAACTCCACCTCCTTTTCCTTTGCTGCCAATGGTTTGGGGTCTGAATGTATGATAGGACAAGTAACCTGGTATGGCTGGAGTGCTCTCTGTAGCTTTGAACCAGGTTTCTGTGACTGCACAGATGTCAGCATCTTTCAGGGTTAAGAATGCCTGCAATGATTGCAGTTTCATGTTTAGACTCCTAGTGTTTAGCAGCATGACCTTCAATTTGCATTTTGATGAAATTTTCATGTTGGTAGTTTTGACCTCATGGCATTGCCTAAAAAGGCACTATAGGGGAGGCAAGAGCCTTTGCCAGGAGACTGATGCCCAAGGGAGACAGATATAGGCCATCTGTGGCAAAACATCGTGGTTTGTCAATCATGTCTTCCCAGGCTGTCAGGTACTGGATCCCCTTGGAATGACACCAGAAACTAAGCCATTTGTTAAAGCCAATCATTTTCTGTTTGTATTGAGGCATCATTCTGGGTGATGGTAGAATGCTGCTTAAGGCTATGAACATACCTGCGTGGGGCACATATTCAGCGAGCTCTATCGTGTCTCTCTTCATGTAGCCCAGGGAGGTATGCCTCAAGTCATTCATGCCAACATGGACTATGACAGAGTACCTGTTGTTGAGAAACTTGAGTGCATGGGTGATATTGAGGATTCTGGCACCTAACAAAGAACTAACTGTGACTTTCTCCTTATCCAGCCTCGAGAGGGAGCACATCTTTGTGTCTCACAATGGAGTCTCCTATGACTAATATGTTGGGTTTATGTTTAGGCCTTAGTGGCTGTGAGACACAGGTGTGTGGACTATTTGCGGTGTGTGGTGTGGTGGGCAGTGGAGTTTGTGTGTGTTTTTGCTTAGGAGGTCTCTTTTGTTTGGTTATATTTTTGCTGAGGACCTCCACATATGTGGGTGTGTTATGTGTAGGTGTGGGTGGTGGTTGATGTGTGGTGTTTGTGTTGACAACCTTTTCAGTACCAGATATATTGGCTTGTGAGGGAAAGAGCATTGACTCTAGGTTTTTAATGTAATTCCATCTCTCACAAATTGTGTTCCTAGGTTGTAGTAGTAGAGGGTTGTCCGTGTACATGAGGCAGTTGCTACACTATCTCAGGATGCCCATATCAACCAGACTGGCAGGAGAAAGCATAGGAAATTGTCCATCCATATTTGTAAGAAACTGAGGGAGAGAGGCCAAAGCGAGCTAAGAAGGTAAAGGGTGGAAGGACTAAGAGTAGTACTACTAGGTGATCACACAAGTGTACAATGGGAAATTTTGTAGGGTTAAGAAAACAGTAAAACTCACAAAAAGCACAGATTAACCACTACAGACAAAAAAAAGAACTCACGGTATGAAAAAATACAGTTAAACAGTAATAAAAGTGCAGTAAAATCCAATTAAACAGTACTGAATTGCAGTAAATAGCAATGAAATACAGTTAATCAGTAAACTGCTTTAAAACAGTGCAAATGTGATAAATTAGCTCACAATCACAACAGTAAAAATTAGCTCAAATAAAGTATAAAGCTACTGACAAGCAGTAACAAATGAGACAAACCTAATGCAGTTGAACACATAAGCACAAGCAAAATGAAGTAGGAATTGGCACATTTTTTTTTCTTAGTAGAAAGTGCAGAGACAGAAGATAATTCAAGGTTAAGAAGCTAAAGGAGTGGGCTTTCACAGCTTATCTCATTGTAGACAGTAGAATGAGCTGATGTAATGGGACTGGGGAAGTGTCTAATATCAAATTTATAGTAGAGGCGAGCAACCCAAAAGCCAACAAGCTATAATACCACAACAGCAGTTTAGCGTGTGGATGGGATACGAGATCAGAACAGAAATAAGGACTGAATTTACTAGGCCTAAAAAACAGTTGCACAGTTTAAACAGATATGCAGCAAGCCCTGTGTAGTAATTCTATCCAGATCAAACCTGATTGAATCCCCTCACATGAAGAAACAGCTAGGCTTCTCTAGACAAAAGATTGCACTACAAGCTCCAAAGGTCACAAACAGTAACAGATATTCAGCTCTATGCTAGTGTTTTTCAAGTGCAGCAACAAATAAAATGCACAGACCAAACACAGAAACAAAAAGGAGACAAAAATCAGAACAGAGGTAAGGAGTGAATTCACTAGGCCTAAAAAACAGTTGCAGAGTTTAAACAGATATTCAGCAAATATTGTTTTACTTTATCCGAAGTGCAGAAACAGTTGAAAATAAGCAACTAATCTTTTGTAGTCTCTCAGCATAAAACAGCAGAGCAAGGGCAGAAGGCCTAACTCACTGCAGCTTTTAGTAAGGATCTGTGGGAAGATTACATTAGAGCAGTCCACGGCCACAGTAATGCACAACTCGCTGTTGAAAGCATCGATCGAGTGTGCATCTCTGCGGCTGTTGGTGTGAAAGATTGTGTATAGATGGTAGTGTCAATGTGCTCATATATTCTTCTGGTTGAAGGATACAGTTATACAGGAAAATGTTTTGTAGAATAAAGTATATCTTGGAATACAATATAGATGCAATATTGGGGACAGACACAAAAGAAAGGGGAACTTCTTGTTGGGGGATAGGACTGGATATTCACAGATGCATTCTCTGCCAGCTGAGACCCAGTAGGTATCTACTCCTCACCCTGGGTAGTGTTACCACTGAATCCTGGTTCAGAAGGTGGAGCCAGTGCTGGACAGGGAAGAAACTCAAATAGCCACAGAGCATGTTCTCCATGTGGGCAATGTGGGCATCCAGCCTCTTGCTGATTATGTCCCCACAAGGTCTCCCAGCTGCTGATGGGTGACAAAGGTATCACCTCCAATCACAGTGCTACTGGATGGCACCCCTGTACCAGCCTCCAGTGTGGGACTACCTGACGCAGATGGTGAAGGTAGAGCAGTAGCTGAGGTGACATCTGTGGCTGGCTGGGACCTATATGTGCTGGGTGCATCCACAGCTGGTGGTGGTGCTGATAGTGTTGTCACATGTGAAGGGGACAAGCGACCTTGCCAATGCGCTGGGTACAGGTTGCTGTGCTGCTGCATGCAATAATAAACAAAAAAGATAAAACAAATACACGACTGTAAGAGAAAGGATGGTGACAAAGAGGGTAGGGGAGGAGAAATACAAACACAAATAAAAATTACATTCTGATGTATATACATAACGATACAGTTAAACAGAATACACTTCTCAAACCAGTAAATAATAACGAATTTCAGAAAACATTGTATCTGTGTATTTATCTATCTTCTATCTATTCTATATGTGTGTGTGTGTGTGTGTGTGTGTGTGTGTGTGTGTGTGTGTGTGTGTGTGTGTGTGTGTGTGTGATTAATGGGAGATGCTATTTAGGAAGACCAAAGAGTGTCTGTGGTCAGAGATGCAAGTTGATGTCTGTGAATACTGTACATACAGAAAGTAAGAATAATGGTCAGACAGACATCATTTAATCATAGGTGACAGGCAATGGGCAGCAAATTTTCTTGTGTACTGGCACAATGAAAATATATGGTTCATACATGCTCTGACACTTCCCTTAAAAACACCTTTTCTTTTTATATACCTTATCACTCACATTCACACACTTCTCTGTGAAAGACATGCTCTCCTGCTCTCCCTTCTCCACCTGTGCAAATGATGATAACTATTCTGTGTCCTTTGCGCATTGTTACTTGGGTCGTCTATGTTTGATGCACAGCGTGAATAGTCTATGCACGGATAAACACAGCCTGGGGTTTACTGTATGTATTTGCTTAGCTCTTATATAAATATGTTGTAAAGCTGTGTGCAATCTACTACTTCTTTGATAGTACACAACATACTGTGTCCAACCCCATCTGGCACAATCATCCGCTGCTGCTGGCCCCTCCTCTGATTCCTTGTCTTTCTCAGCCACGGCTGCCACTTGTGTGATAACTGCTGGTTCTGCAAGAAGCTGTCAACTGTAGCTGTTTCCTAAGTGTAGCCTTGCGTAACAGTGCACACACACACACACACACACACACACACACACACACACACACACACACACACACACACACACACACACACACACACACACACACACACACACACACACACACACACACACACACACACACACACACACACACACACACACACACACATGCACACACACACACACACACACACACAAGCACCCACGCACACACACACACACACACACACACACACACACACACACACACATGAGCATACACACACACACACACACACACACACACACACACACACACACACACACACACACACACACACACACACACTCATCATTGTTATACCTCATACACACAAACACACACACACACACACACAATATTTTGGCACAAGTGCAGGGTCGTAAGGCAGGGCACCACCTGGTGAATCCAGACAGCAGAAGCATGCTCTATAATGTTTCTGGTTTGTGGCAGAGGACAGTTGTACCCCCAGTCTGTTTGACTGTGTGAATTTCTGATGTGTGTCATGAGCAGGGTTTTAGAGCATATCCAGCATCACCAACAAGATGTCTGTGTGGGAAGTAAGCCCTCATAAACCATTGTAAAGGTTCCATGTGTGCCATATGTGGGAGTTGTGAAAAACTGACTGGACTGCACACACATTGTAGATGTTGCCCTGTGCATTACAGACCACCTGGCAGCTGATGGAGTGATAACCTTGGCAGTTCACATATCTTCTAAGTTCATTAGTTGAGGCCAGAGAAACAGGTTATATCTTAGAACTCCTGCATGGTGTTGGCTTTATCCTCTGGGCTAAGTGGGAACCACATATTCTCACTCACATGCTGAAGCATGGCATCAGAAAACTGATGGAGTATTCTCAAGTCAGCTGCATGAGATACCTCCACTGTGTGCCCAGAAGACAGCTGAAAGTTCTCTGTAGCTATCATATTTAAAGCCACACAGGCCTTTGTATCAACTGGAAAAGGTGCTTCATGACTCCCATGAGGCTGCAGACAAGGCCGAAATGTTTCCATAATTTGTTCAATGCTGTCCCTCTTAACATGGTACCAGTCCACTATTTTGGGGTCACGGAGAGCATGAAATGTTAAGTGCAGTCGAATAACCCAGCTTCTCTGAGGGTGATGTCATGCACCACTGGTGAAAATAACTGCAATAATAGACTCCTGCAGGTATTCATTTACTACAGCTACAACAACTCCTAGCATAATTGTGTGATGCATTCTGTCTGAACATGGACATATGGTCGAGTTCAAGTATAAAACATGTGCAGCTCCATTGCACTGCATTTAAATGTTTCTGAGTTACTCTGCCATCTTGCTTTGCTCATTAACATACATGGCACGTCATTATACAGTCATTAGCATATGACATGGCTGGCCACATTATTTGGGCCAGTCAAGTTGCGTAGCAGGGTTTTTCTGAATTACATGCATCCTGCACAAGGCTGCTAAGCATGCAAATTCACTTAGTGTGGTGTTGCAAAGTTTTCTCAAGGTCTGAATGTGTGGTGGGGTTTTGTGATTGTTTTAGTTTTAGATGGTTTGAGTTTTGCCAAATATTGCATTTTGAAATGAATGCATCAACTGCTTGAGTTTCATTGCATTTTGATAATTCAATATCTTCACATACAGCACACACACACACACACACACACACACACACACACACACACACACACACACACACACACACACACACACACACACACACACACTCACACATATATATGTGTCTATATCAGCATTTTGAAAATGTAATAGTTCGAATCACTAAATATTGAACTGAAATGATTGAATGCCGATAAAAAAAAAATAAAAAAAATAAATAAAAACTAAAGGGCAGGGGGGCAAGCCTCCCTGCACCCCCACACCCCCTGCTACTTAAATATACCAACTTCGAGACCGCACTATATTGAAGTAAATGGAAATCTCCCCTTACAGAGATTTCCATTTTCCCGTTTGATATTCTGCACTTTTGGCATTCTCGAGGCGACAATATCGTATTCGATATTGTCAGCATTCGAGATGCTGATACAGACCCCATATATATATAGATATATAGATATATAGATATATACATATAGATATACATGTATGTATGTTCATAGGTTCATACGTTCATACTAGGCTATCTGCCCTAGGGCATTTACAAGCCTAGCCAGAGTGTGTTTGACTTTCGCCACCCCTTGGAATGAGTTTACTGTGCCGTTTTTAAGGTTAGTTTACTGTGCCTCTGTCTAGCAGTGACACAGAAGTGACCCCCCGGGGTGAACCAACGATCTCCCATCCACTCGTCAAGAGGGGCACTGCCTAACATGGACTGGGATTTTATTCCAGAATGAAGGGAGCCTCTGGGTTATGAATCTGTCCCTCCAGCATGTCCTATTTATTTCTGTGCTGAGGTTCAATTCTCTTGATCGCATAGCTCTAAGGGATTTGGATTTTCTGAGGTGGAGCATGTCCATTAATTCCGGGTTGGACATGGCTTTGTACGTCAGGCATAGATCGCCTCTGAGTAAGCGGTATGCAACTGAGTAGAGCTGGAGTTTCTTTAGCCGAGCAGCATATGGCATCTGTTTGAGTCCCTTGATCCTCTTTGTGAGGTACTTTTGGGGTCTTTCTAGTTGCTGCAGGTGTCGGGTAAGGTACATCCCAAATGGGGCATTGTAATCAATTATGGGCCTGATGAGGGAGGAGTACAGGGGCACAATGACCTCCCTTGATCTAGATGTGAATCCTTTCATGATAAGATGGGCTATATAGAAGGTCTTTCTAACCACTTTGGCAATGTGATTGTCAAAGGAGAGATTACTATCAACTTGGGTCCCTAGGTCCCTAATTACTTCTTCAGTACTTAATGGATTACCACTTATGTGGTAATTTGTGGGTACTTTGTTTTTCCCAAAGGGTATGACTATACACTTTTTGACGTTTACTTTAAGGCCATGGCTCTGGCACTAGTTATCCATTTCTATGAGTCCCTTTTGGAGGATGCTTGTGTCAGCTGGAGAGTCAATTATGGCACCCAGTTTGCAGTCATCTGCGAACTTGGTCAGCCACAGTCCTCCCATGTTAGCCTGTACCTCAGAAAAATATATACCGAATAAGAGAGGTCCGAGGACTGAGCCCTGTGGGACGCCACTTGTGACTGGTTTAGAGTCAGACATGGCTCCATCTATTCTGACCATGTGGGTTCTGTCCATGAGCCAGTTTGCAACCCATCTTATGACATAGGGGTTTATATTTAAGCTGGAGAGCTTGTCTATGATGCCCGAGTGGGGTATTGTGTCGAAGGCTTTTGCGAGGTCCAGGTAGGCTGTGTGAACTACCTTACCCTCATCAATGGCCTTGGTAACTGTTTCAAAGAAGTTGACCAGGTTCAAGAGGCAGGATCTGCCCTTAACAAAACTGAATTGGGTAGGATCCAGTGTCTGTAGGTCCCCAATGTCTTTGTTTATGAGTTCCATAATGATCCTTTCCATAGCTTTGCAGACCAGGCTTGTCAGGCTTATGGGGTGGTAGTTTCCAGGGTCCATAGAAGCACCTCCTTTGTAGAGTGGGACCACTGTTGCTGTACATCATTCTTTGGGTACATATCCTGTAGTAAGGCTGAGATTGAACAGCAGCCTTATGTGTGGGTTCAGCTCTTCTTGGAGTTCATGTAGCATGCAGCCCGGAACACCGTCTGGTCCCATTGATGCTGTGTTTTTTGCTTTGGAGAGGGCAGCTCCCACCTGAGCATCTGAGATGTCAGGAAGGCAACACTCTGCTGGGATAGATATTTGTCCTTTTGGAGGGGGGGGGGGGGAAGTTTGCACTGAACCTGTCTGCCAAGATGTTGGCAATGTCTGTGGGTTCAGTGTATTTTTTGTCATTATGGACTAACTCTGAGCATATCTGGGAGTTGCCACCCAGGTTTCTAACATAACTAAAGAAGGCCTTATGATTATCTTTAGTGTCTTGTGCAATTTTTCTCTCAAAGCTGGCCTTGGATGATTTTATGAGGGAACATAGTTTTTTGCTAGTACTGATCAGAGATGCCTTCCCTTTTAGGGATTTTGCTCTATCATGTAGTAGCTTCCTCCTTCTGTTGTATAGCTTATTTATGGCTGGGGTCCACCAGACAGGACACCTGCCTTTGGGGAAATGGGTCTTGGTTTTATTTCGGATTGCATGATCCATGCATTCCTGAAGGTGTCCATAGAATGTGTTTATAAAGGATTCAGCAGATTGGGCTGTAGTTTCCACTGGCCCGGGGACCTTGAAGGATTCCACTTCGGATTTAAGAAGTGTGAAGTCAGCTTTTTAGAAGTTCTTCACTGTGGTCATCTGTGCTGGGGGTGGGGGCATGATGTGAATTTCCAGTGAGATTAATTTATGGTCTGATCTTACCAAAGAGGGGTATACTTCTGGTATGGAACATTGTGTCCCCATGTTTGTGATGATCAGGTCTAGTATGTTTTCCCCTCTTGTGGGAGTGGTGACTAGTTGTTCCATAGCATTGGAGTTTATGAATTCTAGGAAAATTTGGGCTAGGGTGTTGGGACTTGAGTAATGCTCCCAGTCTATGTTTGGATAGTTGAAGTCCCCCAATATGATGGTGTTTGGAGAGACCTTCATATTCTCCAGTGTCTTCAGGAAGACCGAGTGGGGTTCCTGAGTTTGAGAGGGTGGTCTGTAGTATGCTACAAACTGGAAGGCAGTTTTGCCCACTGTTAGTTGCACATGGATGGTCTCTGATGCTTCGTGCAATGCCACTAACCTGGAGGTGTGGGTATCCTTGATGAATATGGATACTCCCCCTCCTTTTGTGGTTCGGTCCAAGTTTTGGGGCCGAAAAGCATGATATGAGGTATAACCTGGTAGTGATGGGGTGCTCTCAGGAGCCTTAAACCAGGTTTCTGTCACTGCACAGACATCGATGTTCTCCATACTGAGGAGGGCTTCGAGAACGTGCATCTTTTTTTTTTTTTAAAAATATTTTTATTAATTTCCAAAAACAAGAAAACATGAATGCAGGTTATTTATGACAATGAAGTATTTACAAATTATTTAAAAAGGTAGGCTAAAACCTCTAAACAGATATCAAACATTAAAACCAAAATAAAGTATTTACAAGGGTGTCTATTGTTGACATATAATTGGCTTTCTATACAAATTTTTCCTGATTATAATCTGCTGCAATCATTATTCTCCAGTATTTCAGTTACTTTTTGCCATGCTACGTATAATGATGTAGTTCTTTCAGTTCTTCCTTTAATAGTGTTCATTTCCAATTGCGATACTGATGACACCATATTCATGAATTGCTTAAAAGTTGGAGAAGCTTTAGATTTCCAGTTTGATGTAATGTTCTTCCTTACAATAGCTAGGAGAGTCCATAAGATTACATATTTTGTTCTTGGCACACAGTCGGGTATCGGTGCATTAAACAAAATAATAGATTTGGAAATCTGGAATTTATCATTGAATACCATTTGCAGAAAATAATTTATTTTATCCCAATATGGTTTAATCAAATGACATTCGTAGAACATATGCTGCCAGTCTGCTTTTATTGATAAATCACATCTCCAGCAGCCAATATTTTTCTTAAACATAAGTTCCATTTTATGAGGGGTTACATAATATCTGTGTATGAATTGCCATGTAAAAAGTCTCCAATGTAATGAAAGTGATGTCTGCTTTGGAGAGAGAAGAATTAGTTTTTTATCTCTGTCATTTGGCACATGTCCATTAACTGATCTATAATAATTCCATATTTTGTCATTATTATGCATTTTTATTTTTGTTTGTTTTATAAATAGATGATAAGTATCCCTTTCCAGTAATGGGTTGATTCGTTAGTAATATTATATGTTCTATAAGGTTAGGAACATTTTGTCTTATTGATGGTTGCATTGTTTCTTGTTTGCTTAATATATACTGTCTTAATTCTTGTACATGTAACCACGAACTATCTTCCATATTTAATTTCTGTTTAATCTGGTCTATTGTCAGAGGTTTTCCAGAGTTTAGCAATTGATGCCAATATACTAATCCCTTTTCTTTAAGCATGTTGACTACTTCCATAGTAAATGTTATTATATTACCTTGTGTACGCTACTGGATATAAAAGAAATGACCATGCTTTAATATCAGGATTGCTATTAATAAGATTTTGGAAAATTTTTAATGTATAAGTAATGTATTTGGAACTTATATTTTTATTCTTATGTATCATCATATATTCCTTCATCAGCCATAGAAAATTGTTTGGTATGAAATCTGTATACTTATTTGCTACTACAAATCCTGATTTTAACCAGATTCTCTCATGAACTAGCTTCCATTTTGATGTATATTTTGTATTTAGCCATAATGATATTGTTTTAATAATGGATGAATGCAAATATATTTCTATGTCTGGTAAACCTATGCCACCTATATCCCAATCATCTAGATGATACTTCATAGCTATCCTTGTTTTTTTTGGATACCATAGGAATCTTACCATTAAATCATTTAATTGTTTTAGGTGCGATTTAGCTGGTGGTAAAGAACAAGCTTGTATGACATAAAGAATTTTTGGAAATCTGATCATTTTAATTATATAAAGCCTTTCTTCCATTGAAAAGAAGAACTTATTCCATCTTTGTATTAGATTTTTAATATTATTTAAGGTCTCTTTATAATTTGTTTCACTTGTAGTATCTAGGTTGTTAGTTATTATAATTCCCAAGTATTTAATTATATTATCGGTAGAGATATATTTATGGTATTTTTTATTTAGATCTTTTTTATTAGTATTTATAAGCAATACATTTGTTTTGTTCTCATTAAATTTAAGACTTGAAAAGTTTTGAAAGTTTTGAATTGAGTCCCATAATGCTTTTAAACTGCTATTATTATTTTTAAGGTAATTAAAATATCATCAGCAAAAGTTGAATTTTAAGCTCTAGGCTGTTGTCTAGTTGTATTCCTTCAATATTTTTATCCATACATATATTATTTGCTAAGGGTTCAATGACTAAGCAAACAATAACGGAGAAAGAGGGCAGCCTTGTTTTGTGCCCTTAGTTATTTTAATAGATTTAGACAGACAAGATCCCACTTTTATATAAGCCAATGATTTTTCATATAATGATTTTATTAACAAAGTGAAGTTGTTTGAGAAGCCATATTCTTCTAAAACTAACCACAGATAATCCCAGTTCACTGAATCAAATGCGCTATTTATGTCTAAGCTAATAACATTCATTTTGTTTTTTGTGACATTTATATAATCAATTAAGGAAATAATTCTTTTTATGTTGTCATAAGTGTTCCTATCTTTTATAAAACCTGTTTGATCCTCCTCTATCAAAAGTGGTAGTAATTGTTTTATTTGAGCAGCATGTATTGCCATAAAAATTTTATAATCTATATTAAGAAGTGAAATGGGTCTGTATGATGAACATTCACTGGGATCTTTATTTTGTTTCAGAATTGGTGATATTAATGTGTACTTCCAAGAAGGAGGAATGTCTTTACCATTTTTAACTGATGTAAAGACATTCAATAACAACAGCAAAGCCTCATTTGATAGTAATTTAAAAATTTCTGGGGTGATATTATCTATACCTGGAGCTTTGTTTAATTTTAGCTTATTTACTTCAGCTTTAAGTTCTGTCATTGTTATTTGTTTATCTATTAGTTGTACCTGCTCCTCTAATAACCTAACTTTAACATTGTTTTTGAGAAAAGCTTTCAATGCTGAATGTGTTTCTGTTTTCTCATTTTGATTATTAAGTTTATGAAAAAATAGCCTAAAAGCTTCTAGTATTCCTTCTAAATCACATACTTTCTTTTTGGTTTCTATATTATGTATTTCCTTGATTTGATTTGTTTTAATAATCTTTTTAGTCCTATTTGCTATTCTTCGTTGGTATTTAGGGTTCATTGAATAGTAACATAGTTTAATTTTTTCTAAGTTGATCATTGTTTTGTGGTGTAGCGTCTCTGAGTATTTTTTATTAGTATCTTCTAGTTCTTTTATTAAGTTGGTGTTTCCATTTTGAATATCAAGCTTTAAATTATCTACTTTTGACTGTAATTCCATTAATTCCTTATTCCACTGTTTTTGTTTATTTTTATACCATCCCACCGCTCTTCCATATAGATATGCTTTCAATGCATCCCATATATATATTTCAGATACATCTTTAGTAAGATTGATATCTAGGAATGTTTGTGTCTCTTTAATATAAAATTCCTTAAAATCTTTGAGATTTGTTATGTAAGATGGTATTCTTGTTACTGATATCCTTCTCTTGAAACATAAGTCTATAACAAACGTTATGGTGTTATGGTCCAAAAATGGACATGAAATTGTCTTGACTTTATTTAATTTAGAGGTTAAATCCTTTGTTATGTACACTCTATCTATTCTAGAGTATGTATTATGTCTATGGGAAAAATGTGTAAATAATAGTGACTCTGGGATAGCATACTCATTTATGTCAACTATATTAAAAGTTTCAACAAACTCAGATAACAACTTTGTTAAAGGTGATCTCTTACGTGTAGTTTTAGTATTTGTGTCAGTTTCTTTTATAATGCAATTGAAATCTCCAGCTATGATTAAATTGCCTTTGGTATATTGTACAATGTCTTCTAAGTGTTGTTTGGCCACTCTAACACCTAGTCCTGATATCCAATAAATATTCACTAATGTATATATCATTTCATTGATAGATATTGTCACTAGACAAAACATTCCTGAGTTGTCATGGAACGTGTTTATGATTTTAGGCATTAAAGTAGTGTTTTTCCACAAAATTGCTACTCCTCTTCGCTTCTGATTATAGGTAGAACTTACTAGTATTGTATAATTTTTATTGTTTATTTTATTTATGTCTTCCTATGTAAGGTGTGTTTCCTGTAAAAATACTAGTTGCGCTTCACATAGCATTAAATATCTATAAAGACTTCCCATTTTGCAGCTATTATTTAAACCATTTACATTAAGAGATATACATTTTGCAATTGGATTTATATTAGCTTTGCTTTTATCCATATTCATATACTCGTAACAATGTGTAGATGTGTGTACATGAAGAGAATGATTTGTTCTTTCTTCTTCCAACAGTATTACAATAGATTATAGACACCCAATAAAAGTAAATTACAAGATCATAACTGAGAACAATATAAGATAAACAACGACTAAACCCCTCCATGAGAAAAAACATCTCATCCTTGAATGATCTAATCATTCAAGCGATCTCTCTAAGTCTGCATTTCAGCATCCTCCCCGGGCCCCGCCATATGGTAGTTTTATAATGAAAAGTATCTTATATATCTTTTAAGTATACATGTATCTGTCTTTACAGATTACTTAAATACAGTCTTTATCTATTTTTAATATTTTATAAAACACTAAGGCAACACAACTATACATAGATTTAATACTTAACTATTTGGTTTTGTTTAAATTGTAAAGGGAAATCTTTTATTTTAATATATCTTTTGTGTAGCAATAACGGTTATGCATCTTAAAAGTAATATGCTTGTGAGTGGCATTCATAGGTATCAAATTTATTGTAATGGTCTACCTCTATATATATATATATATATATATATATATATATATATATATATATATATATATATATATATACACACATATATATACATATATATACGTATATATACATATACATACATACACATACACACACACACACACACATATATATATATATATATATATATATATATATATATATATATATATAAACACACATACATACATACACACATATATGCATACATACATAAAAAAAAAAAAATGTTAAGCATTATATGCATCAGTTAACCATGCCACAAGTTGATTAAATCAGAAAGTATCCATAACAATGAATATAACATTAAATTTGTATTGTCATTTATCAGTAATCTTATAGTTTTCTTTTAATTCAAAAAGTCATATTTTAGTGGTATGAATGCTACTAATTTGTTTTTGGCATTGGTATTATATAGTTTAAGACTATATTTCTTAGAAATTCCTATATATTTATTAGTGCCACTGGCATATTTCATCACTAGTGTACCACATATGTCATATGTCAAATAGCAACTCATATTCCTTATGATATTACAGGATTTATCTGCAGCGTTATAACTGTAAGGTTGGAAAATATGAGAGGCAAAGTAGGCTTTAAATATGCTATAACACAATTGTTTGGTACTTATTCCTGTCAACTCTTCTACATACACAGGGAAAGATAACCTTATATGACCATCAACCATTTTCCTTCATTTTTATCTTCATTCTTCTATTCTCCATTTTTAATAAATATTTGTTTCTATTGTGGCTTCTTTGAATTTAGTGAGGGTACTCCATATCATATTATAGATAATATACAACGTTCAAACAGAGAACATGCCCAATATAGAGACATATTCTCAACTCAAGTGGTCCACACCATATATTTATAACACTGCAGTCAGAAATATACTAATGAATATGCAGTAACTAGCAGCTTTGCAGCATGTGTGTGTCTCTAACAAGTACATACCTATAGGATATTAAAAAGAATAGATAGCATGCTCTTGTTTCATAATTAACAAATGCACACAGCCTGGTATTTACTTTCATAGACAGAAATTAGACCTGTTACTTATATGCATATCAGGTACCAACAGCAATATGTTAGTAAATGCCTATGCTATTCAAATCATATTTTAATGCTGATTAATATGAGATGTAGCTGACAATGGCTTTAGCGTTTGTGATGTTATATAATATATATTCAGTATTATAAGTAAAAGTATGTTGCATGTCTATTTGCAATCTAAGGTTCAAGGCTGATCAATTTAGACATACAAGACAA
This sequence comes from Protopterus annectens, assembly GCF_019279795.1. Lineage (NCBI taxonomy): Eukaryota > Metazoa > Chordata > Ceratodontiformes > Protopteridae > Protopterus > Protopterus annectens. Next base: position 21,743,769 of record NC_056746.1, read on the forward strand.
TCTCTTTAGCCTTGGTTATATAATGGGAGTTACTGTGTCTCTACACAACCATTCATTTTCAGTGAAAATGTTCAATATTAATATAACTTGCCTTTAATAAAAGCATACTTATAATTCAGCAATTCTTTCCTATATATATATATATATATATATATATATATATATATATATATATATATAACAATATCATAAGCAAGACTGAGATTTTTTCTTGCTCATTACTGCTTAATGATTGTGCTACTTGAACAATTTAATATTTACAGAGTATCTTGATAATTAAACAGCAACTCCTTTTTACCCTTAAATGCCTAATAACACATAGCTACATTCATGAACCTTAATTGACTTACTATCCTTAAGGTTGAGTACACTAGCTGCAGTGTGTTTACAAATATGTTATATAGTTCCAGTCAAGGACTTAAATATATTAAATTTTTATAAAATTAAGTTAAATTATAGTAATTTACATGGGTGATCTTATCAGAAAAGATTATAGTAAAGTCTGTATGTGTTAACTATTCATACAGTTTCTTCCAAGTGATATACTTCTTTTTAAGCTTTGTGTGCTGTTTATGTGTACAATTCAAAATGAATAACAAATATTACAATATAATAAAATGTCATGTATGTGTTGATACCTTCTAAGTTCATTAAGTACTTCAGTGTACTTTTAATATTTGTTAAAACTGTAAAAGCACTTTGCCATCTCATAAATAGTGTGCTGGTTACTTTAAGTAGCTTAGGAGCTGACACCACACCCATACTGTTTTGTTTTAGTGCTGACATCACTCATGACTGTTTACTTTCATTTTGTGCTGTTAGAAGGTTTAACACACTGTAATGGATTCTAACTGAAGAACCTTCATTCAGGGGTGGTAAAATAAGAGTTCCCAGCTCGTGACCATGGCGGGAAGACAAAAACAAAGTAAGTGAAGTTTTTAGAGCTTTTGTTAAACTGAACACCAGCTCATTAAACTTCTATTAGTTTTCTTAACATTAAGGGCAGATATACAAGCCAAACAGTTGTTTGTTAGTCAAAAAGGCACTTTTAGCATCAAAGAATAGATAATTACTTTTCAAGGCACTTTTTGACAGTTATTACTATCAGTTTTTATATATTATTATGTGTATTAACTACATCAGTTTAGATATTTCATGCAGCTTAGTGTAAATAATATAAAAAGGAATCATGCTCATTTAAACACACCACATTAATATGTCAGTGTAAATACATCATATTCTATACTAGCAGTAAAAGGCAGGTAATTTATAAATGAACTATCTAAACATCATTTAGAGTTAGAAAAATCATGACTGTAAGTATTTACACTGTAATAGAAAAAGATATGTTACCTTGCTTTCTTTAGGGTTGTTTCATTTAGTTATAAAATGTCCTGCTTATCTTGTATTTATATTGTTTCAAAGACTGACACGTGTAAAGCATGAATGCTTTCAAAGAACTTTTTTGCCTTACAGAGCAAAATAGAAGACAATGTTTGTGTTTTTCATATGTCTTTTATCGTTTCTTCTTTTTCTTGTCAGCAGTGCTCCATTCATTTTTTTCTAAGTGACACTTAACCCCAAATTGGGAGAAATCCATTTCTTCCACATTATCCAAGGTTTTATTAGCTGAAAGATAAGAAACTGTTGCTTGCAGACTGTCAAAAGATTTAGGACCTTCAGTAAAAAAAATTTATTCTTGCAAGGAACAGCAAGTGGACTTTAAGTTGTCTTTTTTTCAATTCCTTTATCAGAAGGAGACATTATTTTCTTGCAGTTATAACTCCAGCAGAATAATCATTATCAAATCTGATTATGTTGTCTTTGTATTTAACTGGAGAAGTTGACCATGCTGTTTTTAAAATAAGTTCCTTGTCCTGTGATGAAAAAAACTTTACTATTATTGATCTTGGGTGATTTTTTGATTTGATGGTTGATGAAGCAGCTCTTAAGGATCTGTGGGCTCTTTCAATTCCATAAGAAAGAGCTTCAGGCAATTTTAAAACTTCTGGTAACCAGGTAGTAAGGAAAGTCACCATGTTATCGCCCTCTGTTTTCTCTGGTAGCCCATAGATGCGAAGGTTATTTCATCTGGACCTGTTCTCTAGATCCTCTATTTTATTTTGTAATGAAGCATTTTGTTGTGATAAAAAATGTAGCTGAAGATCTTGTTCTGAGAGTCTGCCCTCAGTATCATTTAAGGATCTCTCTATGTCAGCTATTTGAGACTTCTGTTGCGTCATTATTTCTTGTAGTTGCTATATTTGTTTTGTAGATCTCTCCTCAAAAGTGTCCAGCTTGGTATTCATTTTGTCAAATTTCACTGACAAGTCTTGTATAGCATTTAATAAAGACTGTATCTCCTTTTTCATCATCTGGTCCTGTGTGGTATGCTTAGAAAAGCTCATTTTCAGTAGATTCAGATACCTTTCTTCTTGTTTTTGACAGGAAAAATAATGTTTAAAGCCAAATTTTTTACACTGTACACTTCTAGTGATATTAGTAGAAGTAATTCAACAAAATAGGTTTGTCTACAATATCTAGTTTTTAAAAATTCTTGTCAGTAATATCTTTTGAGTGCAGAGCTGAGAAAAGATGCTGCCAACCAGTCTACATCCTAGCCACACCCCCGAGAGCGTGCATCTTGAGGTTTAGACTTCTGGCGTTGAGCAGCATTACCCTTAGTTTCTTTCTACTTGTGTTATCTAAGGAGGCAGGTTTGTCTTTTGAGCCTTGCCTAAAAAAGGCACTATGGGGGTGGCAAGAGCCTTTGCCAATATCCGAAAGCCCAGGGGTGACAGGTGCAAGCCGTCCCTTGCGAAGCAGTGTGGCTTGTCGAGCATGTCACCCCAAGCAGACAGACACTGGATCCCCTTTGAATGACACCAATACGTAAGCCAATTGTTGAAACTGATAATTTTGTCTTTATACTATGGCATCATTCTTGGTGAGGGTAAGATGCTGCTCAAGGTCAGGGTCATACCAGCCTGGGCTACATAATCAGAGAGCTCCTCTATGTCTCTTTTCATGTAGGCCAGGGAGGTACATCTCAGGTCATTCACACCAGCATGGACAATGACTGAGTCATATTTGTACCTGCTTTGGAGTGACCTGAGTGCTTGTGTTATGTGGCAGATTCTAGCGCCCGACAGGCAGCTCACTGTGACCTTTTCCTTGTTCAGCCTGGTGAGTGGGACGTCAGTGTGTCTGACTATAGAGTCACCTATTACAAGTGTATCAGGTATGTTGTTAGGCTTTAAGGGCTGTCACTGGCACACTGACTTTGTGAGCTATGTGTTGCATGTGATTTGTTTTGGGGTAGTGGTTGCTTGGATGTCTGCTTTGGAGGTCTCTGCTGCTTTGGCAGATTTTTATTTAGAGCCTCCGAGTATGTTTTTGTGTGTTTATGTGTTTGGTTTGCAGCTGTGGTAGGTCTACGTGAGACTGGATTTATGGTGTCTGTAGTTACCTTCTCCTCCTGACTGGTTATGCCAGTACTGGGTCGAGAGAGCTCAGCCTCCAGTTTGGCTATATGGTTGCATCTCTCACATATATTTGTACTTGTTGAGAGGAGGAGAGGGTTGTCTGTGTACATGAGGCAGTTGTAACATTGCCTCAAGATTCCCAGATTCTCCAGCTGGACTGGAGAGGAAGCCAGCAATTGACCTTTCGACATGCTAGAATAGTATAGGGAACTCTTTTGTAACTGAATCAGAAGGACCAATAGGGGATGAGGTACTCAAGGGGATTATATGAGGGTGTAGTGCTTTTTTAGTTTATTAGTGCTTAACTTATAAAGAATTGCTTATATGAGCAATGTATGTCTAGGTATGTATATATATATATATATATATATATATATATATATATATATATATATATATATATATATGCACAAACATACTTCTCTTTCTACATATGTGCATACCTGTCTACCTATGCATACATGTTTCTAAAAGTATGACATTTTACCTGCTCTTAAAGTATAAAGCTATAGCAACAACCAGCAGATGTAACGTCCAGAAAACAACAGAGTTGTTAACTTGATCACCATAAGATAAAGTAGCTAGAATGAGATGGGTTTCTAACAAGATCTTGGCAGGCTAAACTCAGCTTTATATGACACCTGAATAGCAGGTGCACTGTACTTTATTTTGTAAATTTAAAAGGCAGTTTGAATTTTACTTAGGGGTAAGGGTATGAGGGTATTTAACTGTGACAAGGATGAAGTCCCAGATTTTAGGGACCATACATAGAGATGGCTTTGTCGTCACAAAGGAAGTAGTCAGAAGAAGTTCTGAGGAGGAACAAAGAATCCTAATGAAATTTCTAAACAGAGACAATGAGACAATGAAAAGAAATGACCTGAGATTAAGAATTTATAGATGATAGTGAGGAATTTCATTCAGTGGATAACCAGCTAGGATAGACAGAGTATATGGAGGTACTCTTAATTACTGGATCAGGCCTTTAACATAGTCATTCTGTTTTTTTTTTTTTTTTTTTGGTATGTATTCAACCAGTTATTCACGAAGCAGAATGCTGGCACTGCTGTTTGTATAATGTGATAGCATTTCTAAACTTACTCCATAAACAAGGACTGATGCAAGGACCTGGTTTATTTAAGAAGTGGCATCTTAATTTATGTTTAACTTTTGAATAAAGCAGTGTCTAATCCTGCCATCTGCTGTGGTACATTTTTCACTTCCCAAGACAAAATCCTTTATTCACAAAAAATACGTGGGATGGATTGATCCAGTTATGGAGTTATTTCCCTTAGTATTTTGTGCTTATAGTTAAAAAAAAGTCCTGCACCCCACACTCTTTTGACAATAAACTATAAATATAAGGGCGGCACAATGGTGCAGTAGTTAACATTGTCGCCTCACAGCAAGAGGTTCTCCGGTTCGATTCTCGGATGGGGTGCCTTCTGTGTGGAGTTTGCATGTTCTCCCTGTGTTCGCGTGGGTTTCCTCCGGGTACTCTGGTTTCCTCCCACATTCCAAAAACATGCATCTGGAGCATTTCTCCCTGGGCCTCCACTGAAAACAGGCTCTGTGGAACCTAGTCAGACTTTCCCGGTCAACAAATGATAAATAAAATAAATAAAAATTAAAAAAAATATCTAACCCAGAGTTCACTGTTTGCTGGTAAGAGAATACTACTTTACCCTTGAGGTCTAGCAACAATGAAGTTAGAATTGTGGCAAGCTTTGCTGTTAGAACATTTTGAAATTTTCTGCTTTGATATTATGGTGCACAGTTAATATGCCTTTGAAAGAGTTACATGCCTCCAAATAATCATAGTTAAGATCAAATAACCCCCACTGTCTAACTTTATTTTATACTTAAGGGAGAATAGCAGACAAAAAAGCTCCATTGTCTGCGAAGTTTGGGTTTTAATCACAAAATGAAATAATCTTATCAATATAATTGTGATGTCCTGGTAAACAATGGCAATTAAAAAAATAAATAAAATAAACAGTCTTAATTTTCTTCACATTTTTCTTGCTAAAATTGTGTAGGCTGCTGGTGCAGTGTATGTGGCCAGCTTGTCATTCTACCATATACTAATAAGCAGATGAGTCATTTCCATACAGCACAGGTGGGGATGTGGCCAAAAGTCTGGATGTGTATACTCACTATGACAGTTGGAGCATGGGGTCAAGGCTATGAACTTCCTGTAGCCTACAGTTTGAGCCCTTAAGCCTTCATTTGCTTGATGTGTGATTAATTGAACCAATTAACTAGACATTGCTCCGAAGAAATTGGCATACTGGGCTAGGCTTTTCAATAGTCTCCTGGACACATGGCTAGTAACTACCTACTTCATTATCAAATTGAAATACATTAACTATCTAGCTAAGCCAATCTGAGCGGACAGTATGTGTCACAGTGGAACCACATTAGAGGTCATTGAAAAGAAAAGAGTAAATAGAAATGAATAATTATGAATAAAGAAATAAACACCATAAAAGCTTAACTCTCTAACTCCAGAATGCCCATATTGGTTCATGGCATTAAATGGAATAACATCACCTATAATACCCTGTGATGTAAGATAACACCTTGTGACATAAAAAAGACTGGACAACCTTCACGAACAAGCAAACCTTCATTCACTGACAGAAAAAATGTAATGCATATGTTTTAACAAAAACATTATTTCCAAAAAGACTGGTGGTTAATTTGCTTAACAAACAGGACACACTGAAATGAGGAGGGATACAGAAACTTATGTTTATTGTCCATTTTACATGTAGGTCCACACAGGCTATGAAAACAAATTAGAGAAGACCCTGCATTGAATAGGCAGCAGGTCCAGCTTGTATAACAAAGAATTCATAAAATCACTGAAGCATAGAAAAACAAGGCAACTGTGCCATTTGGCCATTTACACCATGCTAGTACCCACCCTTAGACCTTACCTTCTTTTTCAAGGAGCAGTAAGCCTGCCATACCAGGACTGAATTTATGAATACCTATTCAGTTGTCTAATATTTTTTAAAGGAATATAGTGTGTCACATTACTTGATCTGGAGTAGAAGGTTGTCCTAGAAAAGGGGTAGTCATTACATGACAAATCTGCCTCTGAACTGTGATTTGTTTTTTTGCTGAAGCAGGTTCAGGTCTCAGGTCCTACTGTTCATTGGACTGTTTGATTTGTGGAGATATTTCTTGAACTGCTAGATCCTTAACAGCCCAGAAGACAAGGCATATATTATCTATAAAGAGCATATAGGACAGCTGATACATGGACACATTTTTTAGCTTCTCTTGGTAACTCAGGTCTTTTTGGCCTATCACTTTTTTTTTGTTGAGAACCTTTTGGAGTCTCTCCAGCTTTTTGATATGTCTAGGATCTTTTCCATAGCATTCTACCATCCTGACTCATCTGGTGATGTGCCTGTACTCGTCTTGTTTTTAGTATTATATCTCATGCAATCCCATTCTACATTGTAACTGAAGGTACTACTCTCTATAGCATGGCTGTTCTGCATCCTTCTCCTGACTGCAAAAAGTGCCTCACCACTAGTGACACACTCGTGCTACCTCCAGTGAATAAAGTTAAGCAATAGCAGAAAAGCAATGTACTTCACTCCATAGCATGGCTATTCTGTAGCCTTCTCCTAGCTGCAAAAAGTGCACCACCACTAGCAACACACTCATGCTCTCTCCAGCTACTGAAATTAAACAGTACTAGAAAAGTAATGTACGTTTATACTTAAATGTTTTTAACTTGCTCTGCAACATAAATAATATACAATAGTAGTTACAGCACATCACTGTGATGCCCCCCACTTCTGTACTCTTTTTCTATCAACCTTACACTACTAACTTTGAATTTCCTTCCTTTTTGAATTCATCTTATATAACATACTTATTATTATTAGCAGCTTAACCGATTAGTGCACAGTCTCCTGCTCAAGAACTTGGCACAGCTTACCTGCAAGTTCTCATGGGATCCAGCAGTAACTGATTGTTTTGTTTTTCTGGGTTTCGAGCTAGCTAGTTGCTATCTGCTCTGTTCCCCCTCACTTTGCTCAGGCTTACTCTGCTCCCCTACCCTCCCTCCATTCCTACCCACCACACTTACTGTAAATTTATACTTCTGACCATTCAACCCCTCCCACAAATTTACCCTCTTCCCTCCTCCTAATTACCAATCACAGTTTTTTCCTATCCAGCTACCTTACCACTCCCCCCTCTTAAACCTTTCTACCTATCCAATCCCCTTCCCTCACTACTCTTCCTACTCCACCCACCACTCACCCTCCTCTAACTCCACACTGCTCCCTTCTCTCCTGGCACTACTTAAGACTTTTTCACATTGCTGCCTCTCAAGCAGCACTTCACCTAGCCTATCTATTCACACACCTCTTAACTTGCTCTAAACGCACACTCCTAGTCCTCTTCTCTCCTCCACCTAGCCATAACCATACATATATATTCTTCTGCTCTCCTCCACCCATCAACTCTTCTCCTTCTCCCCCTCTCAAAACAATACTCACCCACTTCAAAATGCATCATCTCCTCGCCTTATTAACTCTTCTTAACTTTTCTCACTAACTCAGCTCTCATCCTATCAAACTATAATAGCACCCAGGCATTTATCTCCAACTCTAACAGAAGCACCCTCCAACCCTCACACTCTACACACCTTTTAAATGATACCCTCTCTCATCACCCTTACTCACCTGCTCTCTCTCAAAATCAAGATAGTCCTCCACCCAATACACCCACTAAAAAAGAACCAAACATCATAGCTCAGACTTCAAAATTACTAGGCAAACATTTATATCAAAAAGATTACTCCTATCTGGTGATATCCACCCCAACCCTGGACCCATAACCAACATCTCATCTAACACTCTTCCCCCTCCCCCCAATCTACCCCCCAAATGTCAAACTCTGTACTCACTAAACATATGCACCCTCTTTAATAAAATCAGTGAATTCCATTCTTGGATAACCCAGTACTCCCCAGATATTGTATCTTTAACAGAAACATGGCTTAGACCACACATCTCTAACAATGAAATTATTTCCACCAAATACAGCATTTTCCACCTAGATAGGGCCCACAGAAAGTTGGAGTTGTAGCTTTACTCTATACCAATCACATTAACACCCCCCCCTAAATATCACCACCCCTAACTTTCACACAGCTGAAATTCTACTAGTCCACTGTAAACACAGCACCCATAAAAACTCTGCATTGCCACTACCTATATTCCCCCAGGCAACAATATCCTCTTACTCAAACAAATTCTATCCTGGATAACTCACTTCACACCTAATGAAACCATAATTATAGGAGATGTCAATATAGACTGACAAATTCTCACTCCAGACTATCCTAACTCCTCCATAAACCTGCATGGCTTCACCAAACTCATCACTACTCCTACTCACACTATTCAGCCAACCAACTATCCTGGACTGGATCCTTGTCTCAAATCCAAAACTATACCATAACAACGAAACCCTGCCAGATACACTTAGTGATCACACACCTATCTGTGTCCAATGATACAACCAACAACACTGCAAATCATACAAGTATAAAGATCATCATTCCCTTACCAACTTTGACGCTAACAGATTTAATGACAAACTCTCCTCCATTAGCTGGACCACTGTTCACTATCTACCACTAGATGAAGCAGTAACTAAATTTAACATCATATTCCTGGATGTCCTGAACTTACTAGTTCCCCCCAGGCAAATTATAGTAAAGTCCCACCCAACACATTGTTACACTAAGTTTACCTGCTCCCCCCTGCTAGAAAGGGATAAAACTTGGACTCAATCAAAATCCCTGGTACACCTGCAAAAATATAAACAACTCTTCAACCATAACAAAAAACAGATCACCATGGACAAGAAAAACTTATATTCACTGCCCCAATCTAAATACCATAGCAATCCAATAAATTCTGGAACAGCGTCGATAACATCTTACACCCAAGAACTCCTTCCTCCCCCAACCCTTGCCCTATCAATACCCCCACTAAAACCATCTCTATCTTTATCTCCCACATTATAAACTCCATTGAAAAACTAACCATCAATACTAGCACTTCAACTACCTTCTCACTCAAACCTGTCTCCGACAACTACATAAAATCCCTCCTACACGAACTCAAGACTTGCTCTCCCTTGGCTGACAACCTTCCTTCCTGTTTCCTCAAGCTTGCTGCAAACTTTATTGCCTATCCTGTTTCCATCCTTGTCATATGTTCAATACAAGAATCCACTGTGCTCACCATCTGGAAACAATTCTATATGATTCCTGTCCACAAAGGTGGACTCTCTACTGACATCTCCAATATCTGCCCCATTACTATACTCTCCCCTCTCTTGAAGATACTAGAAAAATGCATCCACAAGCAACTCCTTCACTTCCTACTCCAGGAAAATCTCCTCACACCCACCCAGCATGGTTTCTGCCCAGATGATAGAACATCCACAGCTCTCATCTCCTTCATACAAACTGTATCATATGCTAGAGATAGAAACAAAGTAGTCTCCTGCCTATTTCTAGATCTCTCTAAAGCATTTGACACCATCTACCATCCCAAATTTCCCACCAAACTGTCCAACCTTAACGTCTCTAATTTGTCACTAACCTGGTTCTCTAGCTACCTCACAAACAGGCAACAATCAATTAAATGGCTCTTCTCCTACCCCCCCCTTCCTCTCACTCCCCACAGGAGTCCCACAAGGCTCTATTCTGGGACCACTTCTATTCAACATTTTCACCAACCGCCTTCATACTTCCTGCCCTCTGTCCGCAGTCATCTAGTGCGCTGATGACTCTACTACCGTCACCATCTCCAACAATCTCTCAGGCCTACACATGCTAACTCAGAACTCCTTCTTCTCTGTTGAAAACTGGCTCACTAACAGTCAGCTCATACTTAACCCTAATAAAACAAAACTTCTGCTCTTTCTGCCCAAAACACTCACCCATCAAAAATATGCATTTACCATCACCTCACTAAGCAACAAAGTAATAAATGTAGACACTCACACAAAACGTTTAGGTACAATCATTGATAACCAGCTAAAATTTGACCTCCCTATATCAAACTGTATCAAAAAGACACATCAAAAGCTAGCACTACTCTGCAGAAATAAAAAATTTCTCACAGGCAACTCTTGACCTACTCTTGCACATGCATACCTGCTCCCCATCCTTCTCTAAGCCTCTCCTATCATGACCAAATTACAATCCTCCCTCAAAACTAAATGTGAGCTCATCTACAACAAAATTGCCTAATTTGCAGATAATCAAACCTACAGTTCTCACCACTGCCTATCTCTACAATCTCTACACTGGCTAGAATTTTCCAACCAACTTCTACTCCCTCAATTGACACTCATTCACTCCATTCTTAACAAACCATGCTCCTGTCCTTCCACCTCTTCCATGATCTCTATATACACCCCCACTCATTCCTTACAGAATTCAGACCAGCTTCTACTATTAATCCACAAGCCAAAAAAACTATAGGACCACTCTTATAGGGCTACTCAATTGCACAAGCCTGGAACAAACTACCACTGGACATTAGAAGTCTTCCCCACATGCACAACTTCAAAAAAGCCTTAAAAGAGACATTAATAAAATCCTGGACCTGCTCATGCCAAAAAATCAACTGACTCAATTACTCCCTCATCCTCCCCACACCTCTTTTCTCCACCTTTATACTCTACCCTCATATAAACTCCTTACCCCTCTATAATTATCCCATTCCTAACCTACCCTCCAAAAGTATTCTACTGCTCCTCTCTCAGCTTCTCTCCAGACAACAACTGCCATCTATTGCTTCTAGCATCTCTACTCTCTGCCACCTAACTCCTAGACAGAACTGCTCACTATTTAAGTTCAATGTACAAAATATTTCCTCCCTATAAAAACTGCTACCCCCAACGTACTCTTCTATTACATTGTTTGACACTACTAAGCTAAGTAAAAATCTTGGTTTGTAAACATTATTATACAACTTGATTATCCTATGTAAAAACTGTCATTTGTGTATTAATAATAAGTGTAACCTGCTGTGTATATGTACGGGGCTCTTCCCTCCAGGCCTCCTTTGTTCTGTAAAAAGTTTTAAACAGCTTGACTAAGCTATGTAAACATTGGTTATTTGTGTGATGAGAATTAGTGTAATCTGTTATGTATATGTACAGGGCTTTTCCCACTGGGCCTCCACCGAAAATGGGCTCCTTACCCTGTCAGACATACCTGGTTAACAAATGTCAAAATAAAATAAAATAAATAAATAAATAAATAAATAAACAAACAAACAAATAAATAAATAGTAAGATATATCCCAAAAGAGGCATTGCTTTCCATAATAGGCCTGATCAGTGCAGAATGTAGAGTCGTAAGGACGTTTTACACCTAGAGGAGATACCCTTTGTGATAAGCTGTGCCATATAGAAGGATTTCCTAACCACTGTTACAACCTGATCATCAAAGGAGAGGGAGTTATCTACCCATGCTCCAAGGAAAGGAAGTTATCTACCCATGCACCAAGAAATGGGAATTATCTACCGATGTTTGAAGGAAAGGGAATTATATATCCATGCTCCAAAGAAAGGGAATTATCTACCCATGTTCCAAGAAAAGGAAGTTATCTACCCATGCTCCAAGAAAAGGGAATTATCTACCCATGTTTGAAGGCAAGGGAATTATATATCCATGCTCCAAGGAAAGGTAATTATTTACCCATGTTCCAAGGAAAGGAAGTTATCTACCCATGCTCCAAGAAAAGGAAGTTATCTACTCATGTTTGAAGGAAAGGGAATTATATATCCATGCTCCAAGGAAAGGGAATTATCTACCCATGTTCCAAGGAAAGAAAATTATATACCCATGCTCCAAGGTCTCTCACAACATCTTCATTTTGGAGTGGAATATTGTCTATACTATAGGCTGGGTGGAGGGGGGGGGGCTTGTTTACCAAATGCAACAATATTTCATTTTAGCATTTAGCTTTAGCCTTTTGTCTGAGTACTATCTATTAACTTGTGTAAGTTTACATTGTAGCTGCTGCATATGAGATAAGGGATTTATTATTACACCTAGTTTGCAATCATCTTCACCATTTAACCAGAGATCCCCATTTTAGATCTGGAAATCAGGGAAGCATATACCATATAACAGAGGTCCTAGTGTACATCCTTAAAGGATCCCACTGGTAACCTTCATGCTCTCTGAGAATGCACCTGTTACCCTCACTGTGTAAGTTCTGTTCCTCAGACAAATTGCTATCTGCTTATCTACACAGGGATCTATCTGGAGTGCATTTAGCTTGTTACTTATGTTAGCATGTGGTAAAGTTTTAAATGCTTAGGTGATGCCAAGATATGCTTGCTGCATGGACAGTGTGACCACACTCCATGGCTTGTATTACCTTCTCAAAAAAAACAAAAAAACAAATTCAATAGATGGGATATTGTTGGGAGGTCTAGTCTTATAAGAGTTTTCATACTGTAGTTTATCAGGTCAGTAATGACCAATTCCATGGTGTTGCAGATGAGGCTCACCAGACGGATGGGTGTGTAATATCCAGAGTCTATGGTGGTGCCATGCTTGTGAAGTGGCATCAGAACTGCTGTGCACCATACGTTGGAGCAAAGGTGGTGGATAAGCTCAGGTTAAATAATTGCAGGACTGGATCCATGAGCTCATGTTTACTGCTGATTAGCAGACAGCCTGGGATGCTATCAAGTCCCATAGGTGGTTTGATATGCTTAGGAATATGTGAGTTTTGTATATATATGTCCCTGGAGTGAAATGTTCACTGAATTTGTTGGCTATAATATTTGCTTTTTTTAAACAATTTTATTGCTGTTCTATGATAAGTATTAAAGAGTGCAAAATATAAAGTTATATAAAAACGTTTTTCAAGCAAATGTAAATGGTATAACTATAAACACTATGCCCAGAGCATATCAGTACAAGTTCCAATAATATTAGAAATGCATAGAAAAATAATTCTTTAATGACAAATGCTGAAGACATTAACTAATAAAAATAGAAGTAAATATTTCACATAAAATAAAGACCCAATGTAGTGATGGGTAGTTAAACTTACCCAGAATAATAGAGGTTTTGTGTATTTGAAGTTCATTCAGTATATAGATCTCACAATGCAGTGATGGGTAGTTTTTTGTATATTTTGTGTATCTGAATTTCATCAAATATATTTTTAAGAGACATGGTTTTTGAGGGTCATCAGGGAGGATTTGAAAGCTGGTTTTATTTAGAGTGAGTTGAAGTTCAGTAAGTTTGGTCTGTGGGTCTCTAGGATCCTGCCTCAAGGTAATTTGGCATTTAGCAAATATGGATATTTCAGTGAGGTCCCAGTTGGATCTAAAGATGTAGTTAGTGCAAAACCTTGGCACAAAGCCCTTTTAAACTAAGTTTCAGTAGTGATACACACATAAATGTACTCCACATACAGGAGGGCCTTAAGGTCAGGCAATTTGTTATTTAGATTTCTAGCATGGAGCAGCGACATATTGATATTATCTGGGGCTTGATTTGCTTTGTTTTTAGGTTGGAAGATCCATTAGCTGGACTCTTCCTAAACAAAGACACCATGGGGGCAGCAATAGCTTTAGCCAGTTTGCAGACACTCTGGAATGAGAAGTACAAGCTGTCCTTTTCAAAGCATGTAGGGCTGTGCAGCAGTTCATCCCACATTGACACATACTGGATCCCCCTAAAATGACTCCATTTATTCAGCCAATTGTTGAAACCAATCATCTCTTTTTGTATCTCTGGATCACTCTTGGAGGAAGAAGGAAGAATGTCCACTCAATATCAGACTTCTGGAATTTGTGACATGCTTGGAGAGCTTGAAAGTGCCTCTCTGCATATCCTACAGGCTTTTCCATGCTAGATCATTTACCCCCACATGGACCACCACCAGATCATTTACCCTCACATGGACCACCACCAGATCATTTACACCCATATGGACCACCACCAGATCATTTACACCCACATGCACCACCACCATGTTATATTCATACCTGTTTGTCTTAAGAGTTTTGAACACCCCTGAAACATCGAAATTCTTGGCACCTGAAACATAACTGACTATTATCCTTTTTGTCTATCCTTATGAGAATACAGTTGGTGAATCTTACTATGAAGTCACCAATCATCAATTTGGTTTTATTAGTAGTAGTTTATGCACACTTTGTAACAATTTTTTTCTGGTGACTGTAGGGTATGGGTAAGACAATATGCTTTGTGGTGTTTAATTCCTGCTGAAACCTGGTCTTATTTGACCTTGCAGGCTTAGGCAATGACTTTTAATGCAGAAACAACTAGATATCCCTAATCCCAATCTGGTTTCAGCCTTAAATATCAAATGCAGGTGCTACAGTTACACATTAAAATGACTTAGATGCATCATACAGTCCAGCATGAGTAATGGATGGAAAATCAAATTAATGCAACTGCTGAACCACAAACAGTCAAGCAACAGCCCTCAAAACAAAACTATTTTTTTTGCAGAGGGTAAATTGATTGCACCCCTGTTTGGGGAACTTTGCTCTTCACACCTTCTTAGTTAATTAAGTATACTAATCTGATAAAACCCCAATCGAAAGTGGAAGGAGCGACCCATAGTAGACATACCATAAGTCCATATAATGTCCTCAGAGCATCAAAAGTCCCAATATGTAAAATGCAACACTGCACACTAACAACTTGTTCGAGCCACAAAAAAATCCAAACATCCAGTAATCATGTTATTCCAAGCAGATATATGCAGCAAGACACGGACTCATTCAGTTCTGGGACAACTTGTTTAATGGAGTAAAAACACAAAGATGGGTTAGCGCTTTCACCTTTCAGCTTCCTCAGACCCTTTGAAACCAAGTCAAAACCAAACAGTTTATATACAAATATTGGCGGGAAACCCACCCTTTCATTGGCCAATAAACATAACAAAATGCATGATACAACCCGGATCAAAGTACTCTGTGTAACCCATCATACATAAAACATAATACATGTATAACAAATGTAACCTAAAATATAAATATCTATATTGATTATTAAAAACACATGTAAAAGCTGATTCATAATCTATAAATAAATACATAAACAAGAAACCATATAATACATATAAACTTTAAAAACATATATAAAAATAATGAAAAACATTAAATCAATAAATTTTTAACCTTCTCATCTTAAGGAAAGGTTTAATAGATACCTTCCCATTAAGACCAGGATAAGAATCCGACTTCAGCCTCATAATCCATATGATCTCTCTACTTTCCGTGTATGTCCTGATGTCACCACCTCCAAACCCAACAGTAACATCTTCCATGATCTTAAACCTGAACGTATGGGAGCCATCATTTTCTATAACATGTTTCGCTAGGGCATTGACCTTAGAGAGCGTCCTAATACTGTACATGTGTTCACGCATCCTATCCCTTAAACTTCTATTAGTCTTTCCTATATAGAATGCGTGACAGACTTCACAGGTAGCCAAGTAAACCACGTCCTTGAACATACAGTTACCTTTGGCCCTAAACGTTTATGATAGCAAATTAATAGGATGTACAAAAGTGGGATTGTAATCAATTAACTGGCAAAAATTGCAATGGCCGCACATAGTGGTACCAAAGGATGATATTGTTTCTCCCCTCATTGACACCTTTTTGTGACATAGGAGTCTTTTAAAGTTCTTCTTCTTCTTATACCTAAATCTAGGGGCAGTCCCTACTACTTCTTTAACTTCGGGATCTACCGATAAGATGTCCCAGTGTGTTCTAATGACATCTTTGATGCGGCCAACATCTTTGGTATAAAAAATGGAAAAAGCCACTTTATCGTGTTTCATTCCACTTGTGCTCTGTACATCACTAACATCAACACCATTGGCTATATGCCCTGAAAAATAAGGGGCTGCTGCCCCTGACCCCAAAAGATCTATCCCACCAGTTCCCTTATATATGTCACCAATGTTGTATCCTCGTATTAGAAACCTCTCACTTAGGTCTTTCAGGTCATTTTTAAAACCCAATTCCATGGGGGTGTATCTTGACATTCTCATTGCTTGCCCCTTAATAATATTGTTGTAAACATATCCTGGATGCATACTCTGACGATGTAATAATGTGTTTCTATGACAGGATTTCCTATAGAGCCCTGTGTTTATTAAACCATTATCCAACTTTTCAATGTAAATGTCCAAGAATGATATCCTAGTAACAGAGGCCTCATGACTAAATTTAAGATAACCAGTTAACGAGTTCATCTCATTGACAAAAATGGTCAATTCATCCAATGAACCTCTCCATAGCAAAAACAGGTCATCTACAAACCGTCTATAAAAAGACACTGACCTGACAAAACTAGACAACAGAAACATGTACCTGTACTCCCATTCAGCCATGAAGAGGTTGGCGTAGCTATTGGCACAAGACGTGCCCATAGCTACGCCATCCTTCTGTAGATACCATTGCCCTTCAAAGCAGAATATATTAGACTCTAAGACTGCCTCTAAAAAGGTCAATAATAAATCAATCAGGCCTCCATCAAAATCTGGCTGTCTCTTTAGGTAACAACCCACCATTTCTATTCCAACAACATTAGGAATAACCGTGAATAAGGAGTGAACATCCATGGTGACAAAAATAAAATCTTGATCTCCAGGTACCCCTTTAAGATAGTCATACAGATCCAACAAAAATTGTTTAGTGTCCATCAGAGCAAATTCATTAGCATCAACTACTGGTCTAAGATGTTTCTCAATATAAAGGAAAAAAGGTTCAGTGGACCAACCCCTCCCTGCAACTATAGGTCTAAGGGGTGGGCTGACCTTATCCTTATGGATCTTCGGAAGTCCATGTATAAGTGGAATGAGAGGGTAGGGAACATCTAAGGCAGAAAACAGGGATGTGTCTATGATATCACTATTGACCAAGTCCTCCAGCATAGCATGTATTCTCTGTATATGGATAAGGACAGTATACTAATCTGATAGTCACATGACAATGGAGAAACACCCTGATAGAGTGAACAAAACACATGCATGAACTGTAATCTTACATTTCAAGTGTATTAATCACAAATGTGGCAGGGGATGAGGAATAATGAAAGGTAATCAAATCGGGGGTAAGTGATGAAATTATATGTTGACTATTTGAAGGTACGCTATTCCTCAGTGCAGGAATCAAACCAAAAACATAAAGGCAAAATTCTCCTGGCAAGGCAGATAGATAATTTCCTTAGGCAGAAAAAACATTTTGCTGATTTTCATTGTCAGGCTGTAATCAAAGACTGCATTTGCATTTCAAATTCAAGGATGAGAGTAATGGACAAATATCCAGTTTCCGAATGAAGAGAAATTATTCATGAACTTTTCTCTTCCAGTTATGTATTTTCACTGCCACCACCGCTGTCAGGGTTCATCTTTATCCAATTCCAATGTAGCTAACCCTTGATGATTTTAATGAGACAGTGTCAGACTGCATGAATATAAAATATGTAGAAAGCTGATTATTACCTACATAACAATGCAAATATGTACCAAACATATGATGAGGCCAAGATTTCTAGTACTGTATATCATTTTAGGAATAGCCAGGTCAATTTTTTATACTGCACGTCTGGTGTAATGTCTCCTATTATAAATTACTTTCTGACTATGTTACATTTTATAAAAATGGGATTGAATATGTGTTACATACTCTAAAATTGCTATACTAGATTCTTTAAATTGAATGGCTAGTACACTTTCAGTTTTGTAATTGAAGGTGGAACATCTGTTACCTTCATTCTGCTCAACACTGTGTTTTACGTGGTGTGTGCTTGGCTATGCCCCTGACCCCAAAATCACAAAAAATCTTATTGTTGGCTTTAAGTCCGTGTGACTAGCAATATGTACATGAAAAGTCCTGGGGTGCCCAAATAACTGTGGTAAAAAAAAAAAGTATAAATACCAGCATGAGCCCTTCCAGTTTAAACTGGACCAGACAGAAATTCATTTGATGTGAAAAATTGGTCAAAGCCTTATGCTCAACCATGATGGATGCAGAGATCCGAAAAAAAAACTACAATGAAATTGTTCTTCTAGGCACTAAACAACAATAGTCACTTAACCATGCAGAGACAGGCTGCCTCAGTGGTAAATCTTCTTCAGGAACCACAGTCTGGATAAATAGAATGTGAAAGTCCAAGTGGCTACCAAATACGATTCAACAACTTTCTCAACAAACGTACTTAAAGGAAAGCTAAAGAACAGTTTGTGGATAAACAATCAATTTATGTCATCTAGTATTTTTTTTTCTTTTCATTTTTCAGGAAAGGTGTTAGGGCAGCTTACTTTATATGGCTTGGGAAATATTCTGAGGAAAGCTCAGATTGTCTCTGCTAACAATATACTCAGATTCTTCAAAGAGCCATTATAATGAGACTGAAGTTAGGGCCTGTTTCACAAAAGTCTGTTTACAATGAAATGACCACCAGGACAGTAGGTTCATAGGTTCATAGGTGTTTACTAGGCTAACCACCACAAGGGCCTTTTTAAGCCTAGCCATGCATCTCAAATCTCTGACAAGTTCTGATACCCTTGATAAGTGTAAGTATGGGCTTAGGAGATGAACCATTTACAGGTTACCTGTGTCTATTAGAGACATAGGTGCCAAACCAGGGATGAATTTCCGGTTTCCCATCCAATTGTCCCAATTGCACTTGAATTGGGTTAGGGAGGAACTCTGCTTTACGTGGATGGGGAGCCTGTTCCATAGATGGGGTAGTCTCTGGGATACATACCTATCTCTCCAGCAGGTCCTACTTATATCGCAGGCAAGGTTTAAATCTTTAGAAGGGTAATTCTGGTGTTGTTTCTTTTATGGTTATGCAGGAGGTCCATCAGAGTGGGGTCTGACAATGCACTTTATGCCAGGCATAGATCTTCCCTCAAAAGCCTGTAGGAGACAGAATACAGGGATAGGGCCTTGAGGTGGTCTGCATAGAATATATTTTATGTATGTCCTGTATTCTTTTAGTGAGGAACCTCTGTGGATGTTCCAATTGTTGGATATGCGTGGTTAGGTACATACCAAACGGGACATTGTACTCAGTGATAGGTCTGATGAATGCTGTATACAGTGGAACAATAACTTCCTTGGACTTAGATGCCATACCTTTGTTTATAAGTTGCGCAACATAGAATGATTTCCTCACTACTGCAGACACATGATGATCAAAGTCTAGATTACTATCTATGTATGCCTCTAAGTCCCTGACTACTGGGTCACTGCTAAGGGGTGTGTTGCCAATATGATAGTTACCAGGGATGGATGACTTTCCAAAGGATACTATTATGCATTTATTGGCATTTAGCTTTAGTCCATGGCTCTGACGCTAGTTGTTTGTGTCATCCCCTCCTGGAGAACATTTGTCAGTGTGAGATTCAATGACAGCTCCTAATTTGCAATCATCTGCAAATTTAGTCAGCCAGAGACCACTGACATTGGCCTTGACTTCTGAGAAGTAAATTTCAAAAAGGAGCGGTTCAAGGACTGATTCCTGAGGGACTCCACTTGTGACTGGCCTCTTTGTAGAGGTGTACTCCCCAATTCTAACTTCCTGGGTCTTGTCTGTGCGCCATTTGGCTATCCACCAGCTGACATAAGGGTTTGTACCTAACCTCCTGAGTTTGTCAAAATGCCTGAGTGGGGTATTGTGTCAAATGCCTTGGCCAGGTCAAGGTAGGCAGTGTGAACAATTTTGCCCTCATCCATTGCTTTTGTGACCTTCTCAAAGACGTACACCAGGTTGAGTAGGCATGATCTGCCCTTGACTAATCCAAATTGGGTTGGATCCAGTGTCTGGAGGTTTACTATATCTCTGTTGATCATCTCCATGATAATTCTTTCCATGGATTTACATATAAGACTAGTGAGACTTATGGGTCTGTAGTTTCCAGGGTCTGTAGATGGCTCACCTTTGTGCAGAGGTATGACTCCCACCTTTCTCCATTCATGAGGCATGAAGCCTGTTTGGAAGCTACAGTTAAATAATAATTCCAGAAGCCCTGCTAGGTCATGTTTCATGCTAGTTATTGTCTGGGCCCATTGATGCAATGTTCCTGGTCTTAGAAAGAGCATTAAGGACCTGTTCCCTAGTGATAGTATGGGGAGTTATATTTGATGATATTTCCTGAGGGAAGGTTGAGGGGGAGAGGGGGTAAAGTTGGAGCTGAATTTATCAGCCAGGAGGTTTGCTGTATCTTCTGGCTCAGTATAGGTGGCAGCATTTCCAATGAGCTCTGCAGAAAACTGTGTATTGCCTTTGAGGATGGGAACATAGCTAAAGAATCCTTTGTGGTTGTCTTTGGCCTGGGAGGCCAAATTTACTTCAAATTTGGCTTTGGTAGACTTTATTTGTCCTCTTAGTTTGTTTAATTTGATGAGAGTTTTTTTATCCTGCTGGCTGCTGCACCTCCTAATTTTTGTCATGATTTTCTTCCTCCTGTTATACAGCCTATTGATTTTGTGATTCCACCAGGGTGTCTTGTTTTTTGAGTTAGTTCTGTACTTTTTCCTGGTGGGTACAGCTGCCTCTATTCAGCTATTAACATGCTTGTATAGGGTTTCTGTGAATAGCTCTGCATAGGCAGAAGTGTTCTCAGGGTTTATGGAGGCTTGACTTTTTACCAGGTTCTCACTTAATTGCAGGAGGTTAGCCTTAGTTCCTGAATATTCCAGGTTTAGCTGGGGGTCCTTGTTTTATTTTTACTTCAAAGGAAACCATTTTGTGATCTGAACTTACCAGAGAAGGCATTACAGTAGGGGTGTGCAGCAGTCTCCCATATTAGTGAGGAACAGATCCAGTATGCTTGCACCCCTGGTTAGTGTATTGTCTATCTAGTCAAGGAATTTGTGTTTACAAAATCCAGAAATCTCTGTGTATGTACGTTTTGTGTTGTATAGGATTCCCAGATAATAGTGGGGTAATTAAAGTCACCCATGAATATGGTATTGGGTTGGATGGTTAGTGTTTCTAGTAAGTTTAAATACATGGTGTGGGTTTCCTGTGTCATAGAGGGGGACCTATAGCTTGCAAGGAAGTGGTATTGGATTTTATCTGTGGTGACTTGAACATGGAGCAGCTAAAGTGCATTGTCCTGTTTGACCAGCCTTGAAGTATATTTACTTTTGATGTAAACAGAGACACCTCCACCTTTAGTCCCTGCCTGTGAAGTAGCTGGTCTAAATGTGTGGAACGGATTATAACCTTGCACTGTTGGTGTGCTCTCCGTGGCTTTAAATCATGTCTTAGTGACCGCACAGACATCAGCATTCTCTAGGGTAAAGAGAGCTTCTAGGGAGTGGAGTTTTTTGTTTAGACTCCTAGCATTGAGCCGTAATGCCTTTAGATTTTCTTGGTTTTGATTTGCTATGTCAGAAGTACTTTCAGTTTAGCATTGCCTAAAAAAGGCACTATGGGGGAAAAGCCTCGAAGGAAGAGGTACAGATCATCCTTGGCAAAGCAGCGTGGTCTGTTGACCATCTCCTTCCATGCTGACAAATATTGCACCCCTTTAGAATGACACCAGAAACTAAGCCAATTATTAAAGTCAATCATCTTTTGTTTGTATTGTGGTGTCATCGTTGGAGAAGGTAAAATGCTGCTCAATGCTAGGCTCATACCAGCCTGAGGCACACATTCCGAGACCTCCCGTGATGTCTCTCTTCATATAGTCTAGGGAGGTATGTCTCAGGTCATTTACTCCCACATGGACTGTGACTAAGTATCTCTTCTAGATCAAGACAGCAAACTAGGTCTGACTCACAGGGTTTCATACACTTCACTATAATGATCATTTGAACTGGTATACAGGATGACAAACTTAAATAAGCCTGGACACTTATTACGGGAACAACTGTTTGGGTATATTGGCAGGCTAGAAAGGCATTATTGCCCATGCCTGAAATATTTGTATGCATGTATGCATATATGTATAAGGAACACTTACATTTGACCAGCTGATCAAAACTATTATGCAGTCTCTACAAACAGGGTTATTGACAGGCTAGATTGCACAATCTGTCTACAACCTCAGGAGTTATAAGGAGCAAATATTCTTTCTGGACTAGAATGCTAACTTCTTTTAGAAGGCAAAGAGCAAGGTAAAGTCCAGTGATCAGAAACGCTAGGCAGGTAATAGTAAATAGCAAACTTGTTTATTTAAAATACACAAAGCTTTCATACCAATGCTCTTACTCGGTGTGTTACATAACAAACTACTATTCACATAAATTTAAACTAAAACCTTCATGACATAGCCCAATCAGAAGACAACAATTAACTACATATTCATATTTAAAGACATAAAACACATTTTAAAACATGAAATATTTTGTGTCTAAACTAAGTCTTGCACTCTAAAATTATAAAAAATATAAAAAAAAAATATAAAAATATACATATTTGTATATAAAAGTGCATATATCAATCATTTGCAATAGTTCAACAGCATTTGTCTTTTCTTTAGTATAGGTTTCTAGCTCACTGCTGCATTAATACCAGGTAGAGAGTCTGCTTGCAGTCTCTCTATCCATTCATACTCTAAAGTCTCTAGTCTGTTATTCAAATCGCCTCCTCTTATGCTCCTAAGCAAAATGCTTATAATTCTAAACTTAAATTCATGGTCTCTTCCCTTTTCATCCATGTGTTTTGCAAGTGCATTGGTTTTAGCATTTCTGCATATTTCAGATTTATGTTCTGTTATACGATCCTTAAGTCTTCCTGTGCTCTTACCTACATAGAAGGAAGGACACTTTGTACAGGTAGCAAGGTACACCATATCAGAAGTAGAGTAGGTAGCATAACATTTAAATGTATATTTTACATTTGTTAATGGATGTATAAATTCAGCATTATTTTTGATGTCTTTACAACAGGAGCAGTTATAACCAGTGGCGGCTTGTGACTTCAAATTAAAGGAGGGCTGCAGGAGACAGCTGAATGGGTGGGGCCAACGGGAAGGGGTGTAGCCAACTAGAAAGGGGCGGAGCTATGCTCAAAACCACAACAACTGGAACTTTAATTAAATATGCTGCCCTGGGTGCCAAACAGTCATTATGAGAGTACAGTCAAGACAAAATGAAGTGTAGAAGAAAAAAATATTTCAATGCATTGGCTACATGATAACTTACTTAATATCCAGATGGAAACAGGTTGTGAGGCATGAAACAATAAATTACTTTTTAAATACATTACTGGAATGCCAGTCAAAATTAAGTATAAAAAACAAGCAGCACTCAACTCAAACCACTACTCCTTGCACTGCAGTTCTAATTATAATTTATATTCAGCTTTATAAAATTGCCAAGTAACATGCTGAAAGTAGCAATCTCTGTGATACCCCCACTTGTAAAAATGTTTCTTATCCAAAAAAGACCTGCTGCCTGACACAACTATCTACTTGTTTCATGGGGAAGACATGATCAAAGTAAAAAATGATCAGCAAAAAGAAACAAGCTCAAGATAAATTGCTTAATGGATTCCTGCACAAGTTATGGACCACACATCATAGACTGGCATTCTGTTTAGTTTACGGGTAAAGCCTGCAAAGATGACTGCAAGTCTCCAACAAAAGATGACTGCAAGTCTCCAACATATGTAATGAGCTTCTGAAAATACTGTAATCCTGTCTTTTTATTACAAATACTGTCATATGCATTTCAATACCCAAGGCTTATACATTATCTAGTTATGTAAATATTCTCTGCATGGCAACAACAAAAAGGCTTTCAATGCTGGTAATTCTTTAACAGTATGCTTATTAAAGCTTACTTGCATCTTACAATCTCCGACAAGCTTACCTGATGGTCATTAAATCATTGCTACTTAAAGAGAGCAACAGGGCACTGTGACAGCATGCATTTCCTGAATAATAAGAAGCATAAATCAACAGTATAAAAATATGACAGAAAACCAGAACATTCTGCAAAATCAAGGACAGATGAAAAGTCATGGTCATACTTGTGGTCTACCTTGGATGGGGGAATACTTTGCACACTTACACTACATAACTGCTCCTTGCCTTCCTTGGACACATCCAGAGCCACTACAATGGAGAGTGGGGTGCAACAAGTATGTCACAATTTGAAATGTCTCTGGCTGACGGTGATGGCTCTGACACTCATACCTCTCAACCTCAGAGCAAGAAATCTGGACAAAGCCATACATAAAACTAGAAGTGGGACACAGGCCCAAAAATAAGGACAATTTTTAAATATTGCTTTTATTAACTTAGATAATAGAACAGTAGTAGGTCTTGCATTAGTATGAATTTTCTGAAGGGTATGAAATCTGAAACTCAAATGTCTGCCATTATTTTCTAACTTCAATCTTTAATGACTTGCCACTAATTTGCCAGAAAACCACAATTTTATGAAAAACAGACCAAAAATGTGATGCAAAAATATAAAGTTGCCACACAATACAACTGGGAACCTGTCAAAAAAGGGATACCTCTTTAATATTAACACTTCTGAAATAAAAGTAATCTATAACTCTGATCATTACAGTTATATATAATTGTAAACCTCCACGTTTTCTTCCAAAATTGTCATTTTGAGGAGGGATTATTAGGGGAGAGCAACATTTTAAGCCAAAATTGGGGACAATTGAAAGGTTTGATTATTCCTAATTCTACAAAGCGATTTGCACATACCTCTCAACCTCTTAATGCAGGAAATCTGGACAAGGCCAAATATATTGGGGGAACATACAAACACTACTAAAATTGCTCTTGTATAAACTTAAGACAGTTGATAGAATAACAGGTCTTGCATTAGCATGCATTTTTCTGAAGGTTATGACGTCTGAAACTCAATGTCTGTCATTTAGTGACTTAATTCCTAAATGATTTGCTAGAAAACCACAAATTTTATGAGGAATAAACCAAAAATAAGAAGCAAATATCTATTCATTCTGCACAAATATGAACAACTGAGAGATATAGTTCAACCGGGGCTGTCTGAGTTTGCTACCCCCCCTCACAAAATCATGGTCAAATGGAGCATCCCCCCTGCAGCCATTCCAATGTCCCATTCCTTGGTTATTTTGCCCCATTTACCATAAACACTGTAATGTGCATACTGCTTTACTTCTGCGATGATTTAGATTTCATTTGAAAGTTTTATTTTATATTTTACAGCACAAACACTAATAGATATCTGTTAAACAAAGCAATGCAGTCTCACAATGAAAATAGACTTAGCATTAAAACTTCTCTGCCCTTGAAACTCACATGCATTGAAACAGCATTGAAACCCACATTCAAAGAAAATACATTTTGCCAGGGGCAGATAAAGATTAACTTTGGGCTGTTTTCAAAATCATAGGCCCCTTGAACATGAAACACACACATGCTCTTTGATACACCTTCCTGACTGCATTACATTATATTCCTTGTACAATACAGTATAGGCATTTTAAATTTATTGTTTTGAACATTTTTCCAGTAAACAATGAAACAAAAATGCATGCACCAATGACAAAACTGCCCAATTCAGAACATTTCCATCATAAAAAGTCTACTCAACCTTCTATAGTCCACCAGTATCAGTAAATATGCACAATCTCTAAAGTAGTAAAATCCACATTAAAGAAATCTGTAACTAATAAAGAGGTTGCTGCTAGCAAACAACTTTATATGTCATTGTTTCATCTACAATAAAAGTGCCTGTTGCCCATGAAGAATAAATTGCCTATGTTGCATGCATTAAAAAAATGATAAGCTGGTAATATCGCAATAGCGAATGGATGGCAAACTGATAACAGGTTCATAGTTACTAGGTATCTTTGCCAAAAAGGACTGCAGCAACCACCCCCTTTACAACACAGTACAGTATCAGCAATGCATCTACCTACTGTGGGAGTAGAAACCACAGCCTTCTGCATTAAAAGCAAGTACACTACCTGTTGTGCTATTAACAATGCAAGCTGACCTAGCATAAGCAGCACTAAACTTTTGTTCCCCTGCAGCTCTCAGCTCCTTGTAAAATCTACTCAACACTCAGCTGTATCTCTGAACTTTGCAGCACAAGAAATCTGGAAAAAGCCAACATTTATTGGGGGAGTGGACAAAAGACCAAAAACCAGGGACACATTTTAAACATTGCTTGTATAATGTTGGAAAGTTGTTAGAATAAAATGCTGTGTTACCACCATACATTTCACTGCCACGTCTTGAACCCAGGGGACCCTGTGCAAAACAGTCAGAGAAACATACCACTATGCCAAATCAGCTGAAACAGAGGAAGACAAACTTAAATGGCTACCATTTAGTGAATTCAGTTCTCACCATAGCTGTCAACCTCTTAGCAAAAAACACCTGAAAAAAGCCAATAATGTGGGAATACAGCTGCCAAACATATTTAGTGAATTCAGTTCTTACCATAGCTCTCACCCTCTTAGCAAACAACATGTGGGCAAAGCCAGTAATGGGGGGAATACAGCCCCCAAACATTCAGTGAATTCAGTTCTCACCATAGCTCTCAACCTTAGCACAAAATACCTGGACGAGGCCAATAATGGGGGAATACAGTCGCAAAAATATGGGAAAATTTCAAATATCCATGTTATAAACTTAGACAATTGCTAGAATAAAAGGTTGTTTTACCATGTACTTTCTGAAGAATATGAAGTCTGAAATTCAAATGCCTGTTATTTTTAAACATTTGTTAACCAGGAAACTAGTCTGACTTGGAACAAAACAAAGCCAATTTTCAGCAGAGCAGGGAGAAACACTCCAGACACATCTTTGTAAGGGATGGGAGGACATGCAGACTCCACACAGAAGGCACCCAGCCAAGAATCAAACTAGAGAACCTGTAGTTGTCAGGCAACAATGCCACCAGTGCACCACTGCACTACAAACCTTTGCAAGGAAAAATGAAGATATAGAAACCACAGATTTTATGAGGAACAGAACAAATATGAGGCAAAAATCTGCAATTCTTTTACAAATAGTGGTGGGTAGGGAATTCAGGTCCTTGCCACCCGCATCTAAGGTGCAGGGTTCAAGCCTGAGTATCTCTACCCACCAAGCAGCAAACCTCCACACACAAGGTCCAACTCCATTGTCCAGAAGCTCCAAACCTGCACTCAACTTCAACGCTTCCCTGCAAGAGCTTAAAACTCAACTTACCTCTCTCCTGATTGGTCCTGCCTGCAGATCAAGCAGTCTGGAGCTCCTCTGTTCTGTGCGGTCATCTACCACACAGATTCCTGGGCATCTGCAGGGTAGAAAATACCTTCTCTGTATCTGGACTGCTGACTCAGGCAGTCAGAGTTCGCACAGATTCCTGGGCATCTGCAGGGCAGTCTGAGTGTGTCTGCGCATGCATGGAAGTTTTGGTACTCATAAATTTTTTTTTTTTAATTTTATGTTTCACATTTTTTATTTATTTTGTTTCTAGGTGGGAGGGCTGAAGTCCTGCAGTCCGATAGCATGAGCTGCCCCTGGTTATAACAAGGAAAAGTACCTACCTTATGTATTAGTTTAACATTTTGTTGTTTCATATCCTTATAACAAAGGTGTTTTTTTTAAGTTTGCACAGTTCCTGTTGGCAAAGTAGGGTTTCTCTCCCACCAGTTGTTTCAGCTCTGGCATACAGCCTAGTCATGTCCAATGCTTAAATATAACTTTTTTCATATCATTATTCCTTCTATTAAACCTACTTATGTAACGTAAGGGACCTCATTCCCTTACATAATCCCTAGGGGGGCCTCTTGCCTATCATTAACCACATCAGTTTTTAGACTCTCAAGTGTAGCTGCATCATAGCCTCTGTCTTTAAATTCATCTACCATTTGGTCCATCTGAGTTATACATTTTATATTGTCTGTGTTCAGGTGACTTGCCCTAAGTAGCTGACACCTAGTAGTGCTCTAAATATATGTGGCGCATGCATACTTGTTTTGTGGATGTACCTATCGTGCATACTTGTTCTATGGGTGCACCTATCATGCATACTTGTTCTATGGGTGTACCTATCATGCATACTTGTTCTATGGGTGTACCTATGGGTGCACCTATCATGCATACTTGTTCTATGGGTGTACCTATCATGCATACTTGTTCTATGGGTGTACCTATCATGCATCCTTGTTCTATGGGTGTACCTATCATGCATACTTGTTCTATGGGTGTATCTATGGGTGTACCTATCATGCATACTTGTTCTATGGGTGTACCTATCATGCATACTTGTTCTATGGGTGTACCTATCATGCATACGTGTTCTATGGGTGTACCTATCATGCATACTTGTTATATGGGTGTACCTATGGGTGTACCTATCATGCATACTTGTTCTATGGGTATACCTATCATGCATACTTGTTCTATGGGTGTACCTATCATGCATACTTGTTCTATGGGTGTACCTATCATGCATAAGTGTTCTATGGGTGTACCTATCATGCATACTTGTTCTATGGGTGTACCTATGGGTGTACCTATCATGCATACTTGTTCTTTGGGTGTACCTATGGGTGTACCTATCATGCATACTTGTTCTATGGGTGTACCTATGGGTGTACCTATCATGCATACTTGTTCTATGGGTGTACCTATTATGCAGACTTGTTCTATGGGTGTACCTATCATGCATACTTGTTCTATGGGTGTACCATCATGCATACTTGTTCTATGGATGTACCTATTTGCATGTACATCCTTTTGAAAAATAGAAAATTCAATACCATTACTAGTTTTCTCTAGCTTAACATCTAAAAAGTGTATTGTGGTTGGTGAATAGTCCAATATAAACTTCAAGAAATCAGTGGATGTATCCATTAGTTCTACAAATGCTGGGAATTCATAAGAGTTCCCCTTCCAAACCAAAAATACATCATCCACAAAATGCTTGTAAAATACAAGGTTGTGGACAAGACTCAGGGGATCTTTGAACATAAATTGTTCCTTCCAAAATTCTACTACAATATTAGCATAGGTGTTAGCCATTGGGGTACCCATGGCCACACCTGCCTTCTCACCAAAAATAAACACATTGTTATTCCGAACAAGATCTGTCAACACACATAAAGTGTCTATTTCTCTAGTTGGCATACTGCAATGTTTACATAAAAACATACACATTGCTTCTAGTCCATAGTCATTCAGTATAACAGTAAGAAGTGACTCATACCATTCATGTAGGCACATAAGTAAGTCACCTGTATCACCTATGAGAAATAACTTGAGAAGGAGTGTTTTCCTACCTTGAGCCTCAGGACAGTCATACCTTCTCTGCTCTCCTGGCCACCAACCCAGTGTCCTTACTCTTAATGCCCTTTCTCATAGTTCACTGGACACTGAAGTACTTTTTCACTGCAAATGTTTAAGAGCATTCAGGAATGGAAGTTTATCCTGATTAAATCTACTCCTGGGCATGGCTTCATTTCACCAGATTAGCCCTTCTCAACATTTCATAGTCATTGGGTACTCTACTTAATTTCCAGTGGCAAACAATCTCTTTGTTAACTTTATCCTTCCTTCAGGATCTCTAATCAGCAGAATTTCTTTTACCATCATGATAAAATAATTCAGCTGTGTCTGATGGGAAAGAGGAAGTTATTAAGATATTACTTTTTTATAAATTCGTAGTACTGCTGCAACAATCAGCCAAAAATAAATAAATAAATACAAGGTTGAAAATGTCTGGTACAGAAATTCAAATTCACTTAAACTGTGCCATTCCCAGGCCTTCTCCTTGAGGATCTCCATCAAGACAAGACAGTAACAAGACCACATACAAGACTAGCAAACGCGCAACTCATGTAGACTTCCTCCTACTAAGGAAAGGGCACTGATGTAGATACAAAGATTGCAAAGGCTTTGTGATCACAGTAAGCCTTTCTGACTCCTTACATTAGAGAAAGAAGTACAAAAAAACAGTCAGCCCTCAGCATAAACCACTGGTGATTCCAGTCTGCTGCAAGCAGTGGTCAGAGAAGGTTCAAAGGTCAATGGAGACTAGGCTGAAGACCTGGAAGTTGACTGGAGTGAAGGCACAAGAATTCAAGAAAATATTCAGGGCTCTAGCACCTCAGGAAGAAGAGGAAATAGGTGGAGTTAAAGAAGAATAGCAGCACCCCAAAACAGCAGGTGTCAGGACTATGAACAGAAATGCAGCCAAGCCAGGTATGGAAATAAGGCACATTAGGAAAGCTGGTGATGGAATGCAGAAGTCCAAGAAATTATCGTAAGAAAGAAGGAGTGCAGGAAAAAGTTTGAGATGAAAAAGTTGGAGCAGTCCAAGAAGTAATGCTGGTTTGCAAACAAAGGCGCTTACAGAGCAGTATTAATAGCAAAGTACAAGGCATCAGAGGCATCAGAACCATCTTACCAGTTTTCATCAGAACTACTCTGGCAGTTTCTGGAAGTCGACTCAGCAGATGACATAAAGAAATTCTATCAGGATGCAATGCCAAGACAGAAAGAAAAAGAAGATAGTATCATAAATCCTTCATAATGGATGCCACCAACAACCTGCTCACCAGTCCGCAGGACATCAAAGACAAATGGAAGGAGTACTTCCAGAAGCTTCTGACTGAAGAAAACCCCACAGGAGCTGTACTGCTCCAGACACAGCCTACAATGAAAGAGGAAGAACAGCCCACTCCAGAATAAGTAAGAACAGCACTATGGAAAATGAAGTCAGGGAAAGCAGCAGGCTCAGTTGAGGTCACGGCAGATATAGAGAAGATGTGGGTAAATTAGGGGAGAAATGGCTCCAGAAGGTACTCATAGGAGTATGGAAAGAAAGGCATATCCCAGGTGCTGTATAATATGTATTCTGTTGTCAGTGTAGAAGAACAAAGGGGACATTCAAAATGATGGGCAGTATATCAGTATCAGACTCCTGTCACACTACCTGTAAGTGCTGGGGAGAGTGACTGATAAATGAATGCGCAGAGATGTAGAAAGTAAGATGGGAGATGAGCAGTTCAGATGCACATCGGGATGTGCAGCACACCTGACTCAATGTTTACAGTGAGACAGATAGTTGAGAAGAAGCTAGAGATGAGGAAAGAGTCCAACTGGACATTCCTAGACTTGGAGAAAGCATAGTCCAATGTCCCAAGACAACTGATTTAGGCAGTTCTGGGATTGTTCAAAGTCCAAGAAACATTGGTAGAATTAGTGCAGCCTATATATATATATATATATATATATATATATATATATATACACACACACACACACACACACACACACACACACACACACACACACACACACACACACACATACATATACATATAAGTAACAAATGACACAAGTGCAAACAGTGTTTGAACTCACAAAGAGGTCACATTTGGGAGTGGGGGTGCATTAGGGTTCAGCTCTGAGCCCACTGCCATTCCTACTGGTGATGGACAATAGTAACAAAGAGGTTAGAGGGGCCAGATCAAAAAAGCTGCTGTATGAAGACAATATGGCATTACAAACAGACTCTGAAAAAAAACTTCAGCAAATGACAGGGGAATGGACTGTAAAACTGAAGGTACATGGGATGAAACTAAGCACAGATAAGACAGTTGTAATGGCAGTGAATGGCGGAATCAGAAGAAGCTGAAAATTTAGATAAAAGGGAAATGGTGGAACAGATTAACAGCTTCAAGTGTATGTCAGGGGTGGGTGAAGAGAAGGAAAATCTGAATGAGGAGGTCAAACCTAGAATTAGAGGGGCTGCAGCCAACTGGAACAGGGTGTCAGGGATAGTGTGTAACAGAAGAATGTGAAAGAAGCTGAAAAATAAAGTGTATAAAACAGCGGTGCAACCAGTGCTACTGTATGGTGAAGAAACCCTGGCAGTGAAGGCAGAGCAGCTGAAGAAGCTAGAGGTGATGGTGATGAAGGACCTGAGACAGGCGGCAGGATGCTCCCTGTGGGACAGATCTGTAAATGAGGACATCAGAGCAGAAACCCAAGTAGCTGTAGTTACAGAGCAGCTCAAAGACAACAGATTATGGTGATTCAGGCACATGTGGTGAAGAAGATTTGAGAGAGACACAAAGAAGGCAAAAGGAAACAAGGGTATCCGGCAAAGAATGGATAGATTGTATAGAAGAAGACCTGCTGACAGTGTGGTTTGATCATTGAGGAATGTAGGAGAGTGGCACTGTATTGAGAAAGACAGCAAATGTTGACATGGCACACTGATCCGATGTACAGAATGGGAGAAAAGGGGGATGATGATACTGATGATGATGATGACTACCAACAATAAATAATGGAATAAATAAATAAATTATCGGTTTACTGTCAAAATCATGAATCACAGTTCTGCATAGATTTACTTAGCTAAAAATAAATGTCGAAAATAAAAAAATGTTATTTCATCAAAAGGACAACAGTGGCAATGTTGATAATTCGCAAGTCGACATTATCAACATTACCCAGGTTACCTTGACTTCCGGTGATTTTTTACTTACATTTTTATTACACGAAATGCTAGACATAGATCTCCACAGAGGAGTCTGTAAGAGACTGAGTACAGAGAAAGGGTTGCCAGTCTCTCCTGATAACTAAGATTTTTGAGGCCATTGTTTTTTTACTTAAGAATCTCTAAGGTCTCTCAAGTTGTGTGATATGTTTACATAAATATATGCCAACAGGTGCATTATATTCAATAATGGGTCTGATAAGTTATGAGTAGAGGGGAATTAAGACTTCTTTGGATCTAGTGGAGATGCCTTTGGAAATTAGATGGGCCAACTTAAACGTTTTCTAAACTACTGTGGAGACATGATAACCAAATGATAAAGAATTATTAACATGAATACCCAGATCCCTTACAACAGTGTATGACTGCAGAGCAGCATCTCCTATACAGTAAGTGAAACTGTTTTGTTTACCAAAATAAGCGATGCTACATTTGTTTACATTTAATTTGAGACCATTGTCCTTGTACTATTTGTTAACATGGTCTAAGCTGTTTTGGAGCAATTGTGAGTCAGTTAAAGATCAAATAACAACACCCAATTTATTTACACAATATTAGTTTGTTGTCCTGTAAAGGCACTCTTGGAAAAAGTATGCAATCCCAACTAGTTTGAATTCCCAGGTGGCTGGAATTTTTACAGAAAATATTGAACAGACAAAGCTAGGCTAACTGATTAAATACTGGTGACAGATTCCAATGATGCCAATGATCAGAGTTATTTAAAATGAGTTCTAGGCAGTCTAAGGGAGTATGGTCTTAGATTCAATCAAGATAAATGTGTTATCTTTATATAGAAAGTATATCAAACTGTGGACATATTACTGGAGTTGGCATGAGGGATGGAGATTGGCATAATGGTTAAAGTGTTTACCTCACAGACACATGGTAGAGGGCTTGATTTTCACCTATGAAAGAAGTTGACTAGTTGTAAAATGGCTCATAAGGGTCTGTAGCCTACTACTTACCTATGAACCTTTGGCCAAAACTGAATGAAAAAATGACCAGATAAAGTGATCTCTTTGGTAAAGACAGATAGGCTAAACATGTTTCATAGTTGTGATCCTGTCTTAGACTGGTCA
This sequence comes from Protopterus annectens, assembly GCF_019279795.1. Taxonomy (NCBI): domain Eukaryota; kingdom Metazoa; phylum Chordata; order Ceratodontiformes; family Protopteridae; genus Protopterus; species Protopterus annectens. The sequence goes on from NC_056746.1 coordinate 21,777,880, forward strand.
GAATTATTGTCATAAATTCTTACTAGCCTTTTTACAATATTATACTCAATGAATGTCTCATTACATAAGAGGCCAAAAGGCTTTAAAGATGACAGGGGTGATGATCACATCAAGGTAATACTGTTATGTTTTAGTTTGGCCATGTCTATATGGCTGTCATTATATCATTTTTCCACAGAAGTTTCTAGGTGAGACAACTATAAAGTATTACTTTTGTATTACACTTCTTACCAGCCGCTGAAAAATGTATTAGCTTGGTATAGGAAGTATATCTGTTCCATTAGGAAGTGTATGGAATAATGTTTATGCTGGCAACTATTCACCACTCACTGATTTCAGCTGTTTATGCCAGCAAAGGAATTTTTTGAGGGATTGCACCTAGACTCCAGTGTTAGTCTGCCCTTCTATAGTCACATTCATACCACACTAAGGATAGAAGAAACAAGTTAGCACATTAACACATCATCGCTTCACAAAATCGCAACAACAAATTGCTTTGTTCTCTCATGCCCTAAACACTGCTCATGTCCTAAACACTGCTCATGTCCACACTCCAGCCAACAGCTATCAATCCTTTTGCTTTCCCAGCTGCCTCTGGTCACTCACACAGGCAACAAATGTCCGAGGCAGGCACTGTTCCCCTATATCTGTTCCTGAAATCATCAGGATAAAGGAATATTTTATTAAGAATGGAAGTATAATGTTGCTGGCAACAAAAAGGAAGAGTTAAATTGATTCAGTAAACTTGTCAGAAAACAAGCCGGTGCCATAGAAAGTGAGAGAAGAAAGACATCTGCCCTCAAATAAGCACACTCTATTAAAGCCCTTCCTATCTATTCCAGCAGTGCAAAGAGTAACGTAGACTTTCAAAACCATGGAAAATTTGAGGTTCATGATAACAGGAAGACAGATGTTCATGTCGACTGTCAGAATGGCAAACCCTATGCATCAAGATTATTAAAGAGAATGTACTGGAATAACAGGAAGCCTGTACTATGTGGTCGAGGTACAATGGGGATCAGGGATATGGTCCTTTCCCTGCTGTGATGTGAGCTGGTAGTCAGTATATCTAATTAGCAGGAGGGTGTGGGAGTGCAGCCCCCCAGTATGGGGGGTGCAAGGGGGCGTGCCTCCCCAGGAAAAACAACTATTTTTTTTTTTTTTAGATTTTGAACTTCTGTCAGTGTTATGGCACATAACATTCAGGATGTCAATGCTATGGCATATTGGACATTCAGGGGCTTGATCCAATGACATGAATCAAAAAAATTGGATGCATGTTCTATATGTTTAAGCAAGATTTGTTTATGCAGCTATCAAATGATATGCCTTTTCATAGGTACATAGTAGGTTCATGGGTGTTTACTAGTCTAAGAACCACAAGAGTCTTTTTAAGCCTAACCATGGACCCTAAATCACTGACAAGTTCTGGTACCCTTGATAAGTGTAAGCAGGGGCTTGGGAGGTGAAACATTTACAAGCAGGGGCCTGGGATGTGAACCATTTACAAGCTGTCTGTATGCATTAGAGACATAGGTGCTAAACCAGGGATGAATTTCCTGTTCTCCATCCAATTCTCCAAGTTACACTTGAATTAGGGTTTAGAAGGAGCTTTGCTTCACATGGATGGGGAGCCTGTTTCAGATAAGCGGTAGTATCTGGTATACATATCTGTCTGTCCAGAAGGTCCTATTTATATCACAGGCATGGTTTAAGTCTTTAGAATAGGTTATTCTGATGCTGTTTGTTTTGTGGATATGCAGAAGGTCCATCAAAGTGGGGTCTGGCAATGCCTTGTATGCCAGGCATAGATCTCCCTTCAAGAGGCTGTAGGAGACAGAATGCAGGGATAAGGCCTTAAGGCGGTCTGCATAGGACATGTTACTTATGCACTGTATTCTTTTAGTGAGGAACCTATGTGGACATTCCAGTTGTTGAATATATCTGGTTAGGCACATACCAAAGGGGACATTGTACTCAGTGACAGGTCTGATGAGTGCTGAATACAGTGGAACAATGAACTCCTTGGACCTAGATGCCATATCTTTGTTTGTAAGTTGCATAATATAGAATGATTTCCTCACTAATGTAGAAACATGATGGTCAAAGGCTACATTACTGTCTATATGTGTTGCCAGGTCCCTGACTACTGGGTCAGCTCTTAGGGGTGTGTTGTCAGTATGATAGTTACCAGGGGTGGATAGCTTCCCAAAGGATACTATTATGCATTTCTTGGCATTTCATTTTTACATTGCTATATTATTCCTAACTGATCAGCTTTACCAATGCTGCTGTCGGTCAGTACGACACATTTTATTGGATTAGCATTACAGATTGTTACAGAGCTCATTGTATCATGCTTTGGTATTACAGAAATTTAATCAAGAATGTAAACATTCTGAAACCTGAAAAAAAGGCATTTTATCATACCAGGGATACATGTACCATTTAGAATGCCAAAGAGAAAAAAGAAAACATGAAAATGTATCATCTATGTATGCATCAGGGTAATATTTTGAAATGCAGGTAATAAATGGCCAAAAGATCAGACTTGCACATACTAAGTCCAAAATACCATTTTTCAGAATATTTCCTCTTTTCTGAAGTATGGCAATCTCAGAGTTGGTATATATAAGTTCAGGGGTGTGGGGGCATCTTGGGGAGGTGCAGGGGGATTTGCCCTCCCCACCTGCAAAAAGAAGTTTTAAGGAGAAGAGTGATTTTTGAGATATGCTCTGCTCTGAGATTTTGGCCATTTTTTCAGCTTTTTGGCTCTAAGCATCATGAGTGCCAGCATTTCAATAGGGAACCATGTGTAAGGCCACTGTCATGCCACCGGTTCTGAAATTGTTAAAGAACCTACCAAGCATTTGCATCCTGCAGCAACCAAACTGGTAGAAGCTAAGTGGATACAAAATGAAATGAAGAAACAAGCACCGTATACTTCAGCACAAACTATGATACCTTAAAAGCATTAATCTTCAAAAAATATGGATAACCATTTACTTACTGGGGCCTGTGAAGACTGTGGAAAGATGGGCGAAGGCTGCCAGCCTAATCAAATATAATTTGATACATAATTCTATCATTTGTATATATAAATGTAAAATACAGGCTTGTGTTCTTAAATGAAAGAAAACACTGTAAAATGTGAACTTCAAGATTATTGCAACATTTCCATCTGCTGTAAGGAAAACCAAGCCAAGCATTTCAAATGTTCTTTAAAGTTACAATTATCTAAATGGTGGTGCTGAAGCGGCTGGCTGAACACATTCTTTCTATTGTCTTAACTTAAGGAATGACTGCTGGAGTGTACATGTGAAATGTCTTTTATTGTTGTAGTTTCCTGAGCAGGTGTTAGCTTGCTAAATAATGCAGTTTGTTTGCCTGGGAACTCCAGACTAAGTGTCAAAATGATGCAGTATGAATACTGGGAAAACCTAAGTGTCAAAATGATGTAATCTGGGAGGGCCTTAGCAGAGCTGTTTGTTAGTGAGTTTAAAAACTATTGTTGAGAGAGAGACTGTAAGCATTTTGTCTTGGACCATCAACCGCAGCACTGCTTATGCTCTTTATGTATGTAAGTAGGATTGTAGCACTGTGTTTTCTCTTAAGAATAGCTAAAGATTAGAAAGTTAGATTAAGTGTTTTTTTTTACATCAGACATGTCCTACTGTACTATTTTAAGTTTCTGTGTGATCTCTGAACTCTTAGATATCTCAGTGGTGTAGTAGTATTGTCTTGTGATTTAGTTATTTATTATTAAATATTTTAAAAACCTTTACCTGTGGCTGGTTTGTGTAGAGATAAGTAGGCTCTAGGGTATATTGCATATTTATAGATTTTATTGTAATAAGCCACTCTGCTATGCCACGGTAGTACGGCGGTAGCGTTGTTACCTCACAGCAAGAGGTTCTCCCATTCGATTTTGGCTTGGGAGTGCCTTCTGTGTGGAGTCTGCATGTCCTCCCCACAGTTGGGTAGTGTTTGAAAGACATGCGTGTGTAAATGGGCGTGCCTTCGTTGAAGGTTGGGCGTCGTGCTGGCACCTTGGCGTTTCATAAAAAAAAATCTACTGCCAATCATTAGCTGACCAGAGTTCCACTGTGGTGACCCCTTACCGGGAAAAGCCAAAAGACAAACAACATTATAATAAGCCACTCTCCTGATGAGACATTGACTGAATGACTTCAAGTGACAGCCAACACCATAGCATATACATTAGGTATACATATAAAGAGTCTGTAAATGTATGTGTACCAGCAATAAGAAAGGCATCTTACATATTCTGTATCCTTAAAGGAGGACAGATCATACTTATCTCAAATTTTAGACTAATGTTAATACTATCACCCATCTATAAAATTCTTGATAAATGCATTAACAAACTGCTCTTAAGACACTTAAAATAAACAACATTGCTGTCCTAATGCAATAGCACAAATTCTGCTCTTCTAGTCTTCTTAAGCACAATAAATAATCATTTAAAATCAAAATGCCCTCATTTCTTCAATTTTCTTAAGCCTGTAGTAAGCATTCAGATTATATCTGATGATCTGCTACTTAGCGAGCTTTCTCATCTAGAATGAGAAGCACAATCCTAAACTGGTTCAAAAGCCACCTCTATGGGACATGTCACTCTGTGAAGTGGAAATAAACCTGTTCATCATTCATTTCAACTGTTGTAGGAGTCCATCAGGGACCTATCCTTGGGTCCCTGTTGTTCTATGTATTCATCAGTAAACTGCCGAAAAAACAGAATATGGAATCGTATTCATATGACTACCTTAACTTTGTATGCTGAACTAACATCTTGCCAGTTTTCAAACACAAGCTCAATTCTCCTTCAACAAACTAGAAGACTGTTTCACAAAATCACAGCTAATACTGACTGCCAAAATATGAGTACTGAATACTGACTACCAAAACAAAGTAATGATCCTTACCTCTAGTATAAACTGCAGAAACACATCTGAAATTATCATAACATCTGTAAAGTAAACAGTTCTTGAGCAGATTCGTCTAACAGAGTTAACGGGCAGAATTATAGCTCCCAAGCTTAAGTTCCAACATGTTGACTGTATACTAGCTAAAACTAAACAGAAATATGACCTCCACTGCAAAATCAAACCATATTTAATATCATAAGCCAGAATAGTCAGCACAAATCTATCTTATTCTTATCCCTGTTGCATTCACCCCCACCCCATTTTAACTAATATCCAAAGAAGAAAAAAAATGTTCCTAAATAAGCTGGAAGGCGTAACAAAACTGATAAATTTTCCACTAAATATCCTAATAAATCATCACAAGCTAAGGTACTACCAACACATCAACAGTGTCATAGCTAAAAAAACAACCAGACTTGTTCACTATACAAAATCAAATCATATCAAATACCACAAGCCCAGCTACAATCAGTACAAATTTGTTACTCCCAACTCTATTAAATGCATTCCGATCTTAACTAATATTCAAAAAACACACATCAGTAAGTGACAAAAGTGCTACAACAAAATTTCTAATGCCACTAACCTACCTAAAAAGTATCAGCACTGTACTGCACTGCACTTCAGCAAATGCAGTGATAAGAACTCTGTCACTCTAACACTGGCATGGCTCATAACTGCTCACAACATGGTATATAAACCAAACAAACAAACAGCAATCCAAAATCTTACTAGTAGAGCCCAGACAACTCTGATTCCCAAGCCTAAACCAAATACATGCTATTAAATCAAATAACGAACTGAGAGATTCCTTTTACTCAGATCACGTAGCTAAATGAATGAGCTCAACCCCTCCCGAACTAGGAACTTGATCAAATCTAAATTTTTTCCTATCCAAAAAATGTATTGCTGCATGAAACTGCTGTTGGGACAACTAAAAGCAAAATTCAGACTCTATAAGATATTTTCTAAATATGTTTTGAACTAAATATGGATAGATGCCCATTTTTATTCTCCCTTAGCTTTCTTGTCTTCTCTCTGAGTTGTTTTACTTCCTCTTCTTCTTTTTGTCTCCATTTATTAGCTATAACCTGATTTCTCTTTGTTCTTTCATTCTCCACTCCTCCAAATGTATCATCTTTTAACTCTCCTTTCCATTCTGGTGTTTCCTGTTGGGGTTTTAGTGGTTGATTGAGTAACATTTTTGCTTTCTAGTTTGTATGCAACTTGTGTAGGCTGCATGTGGCAGGAATTAACTAAGTTGATGTCTATATCTGTCATAGACATCAAATTGGTTGGTTCTTGTTGTATACAGTTTGTGCGGGTTGTGTACAGGTTGGAAAGTAGAGATGTTGCTTGGTCGGTTATTGAAACCTTGACAGGAAGTGCCAGAATGGAAAAGAGAGTTAACTAATTTGATGTCTATATCTGTCATATAGCCGCGGTGGTGCAGTGGTAGCGCTGTTGCCTCACAGCAAGAGGTTCTCCCGTTCCATTCTCGGCTGGAGCACCTTCTGTGTGGAGTCTGCATGTCCTCCCCACGGTGAAGTGGTCTTCGAAAGACATGCATAGAATGGGCGTGCCTTTGTTGAAGGTTGGGTGTCGAGCTGGCACCGTGGCACTGTAAAAATCTACTGCCAATCATTAGCGGACCAGAGTTCCACTGTGGCAACCCCTAACCGGGAAAAGCCGAAAGAAGAAGAATTGTAATAAGCCTTAGACTGAATAGTCACATTACCAATTGGATAATAATATTGCACAGTAATAATTGGACACCCTTTTAAGGGCCTTTGAGTAGCTGATAATTATTAGCTGGTGGTGGCAGTAATTACTACTGTATAGTCTGGGTAAAGGGGCACAGCTGGAAAATCTGTGTCAGCCTTTCCCAGGAGTGTCTGTGAAGTTGCATAAATACTTATCTCAAAGTGTGGGCATGTGTCAGCTACCTGGGCAGGGACACGAAGCACTGGTTGGACAGAGAAAGTACTGGAAGTTAGCTTGCCAGCTAGGCAGAGATCTGGACCCTATAGCTGTGCCAGTGGGGTGTCTTGTTGGGGACCTGGGGAGCAAGGGAGCAACCAGCCCCAGACTGACCGTGATCTCTCTGTGCACTTAAGGGAAATTGTACTTTACTGTGTGTATTAGTTATCCTTTCCTCTTCTATGAGACGACCTCCCTGGTGTTAGTGGTGAGGATTGAGGCTCCTTGATTGCTGGACCAGGGCACGGTTGTCACAGGGCAATTTTCAAATGTCAAATTAGCCTTTGAAACTGTGCATCATCAGTTACTAGTTCTGAAATTGAACAAAATTGGCTTTCTGGTGGAGTTAACCCAGTGGTTCAGTGATTACCACAAAGACAGAACCATCATAGTCTACTTTAATAATGTGTAGGAGTCAGTGCTGGGACCCCTGCTTTTCTTCCTGTTCATTAACAGTAGTGCATTCTTTATGGAGGTGATACTGTGTTTATAATTGAACTACCAACTTCAATGTGATTTTGCTGAAATCAAGATTTAGCATACTCTAGTATGCCAGGCAACTAAATAAAGCTCTGTAAAGCTGTAATATCTCACAAGTATACAGCATTTCTGCATTCCTTCCATTGCATATGTGAGTGAAACAAGTACTACACAAACTATTGTAATATAAGAAATATATAAGCTATTGGCAAGGTTCATACAGAAATAACTAATCATGTGATATATGTATTACTTGTAAGTAAGAAAACATTGTGGAACAATTCAATATAACAATTAATTATATGGGCACCTGTATGCACTAAACTATTCCTGCTGGCATAAGAAACAGAGTTTTTGAAAATGTATTTTTGTTGAATACCAAATAATACCAAATGATATAACAAGCAAATGATTCTGAAAATGTTACACTTATTTTTGCTTAAATTATATATATATATATATATATATATATATATATATATTTATATATATATATATATATATATATATATATATATATATATATATATATATATATCTTTTAATATTTATTCATATTGTCTATATTTCTAAAAATAAACCCGGCATTTATTTGTTCTTACAACATGATAAGAACTATCTTTAGTTTGCACTACTTATAGCATTGATGTGCATTATAAGTTAAAACTTAGACGGTATAAAAAAATAGATAAAAATAAAGCCTTTGTTTCATTTATTTTGCAGCAATTTCTCCCAAATTATATCCACCCAATATGTGGGAGTCACAGAGAGAAAACATTTAAAAATCTTGGATACAGAGGCTACAATACCTGCAAGAAATTTGAGAAGTTAAGGTGAGGTGGCCGATTAATTAATTAAAGTCCCTAGATGTTAGTGCAGAGGTGTCAGATTTTACCACTGATGGATAACTTTGTTGTACTCTGTTGAATTTTCAGTACTTGATTAAATCCATTATTATTTTAATATGTATAACCCTTGTTTGAGACAGAACAATTTTTTTAAAAAGTATTAGTTGCAATTATTGCTGAGATACCCAGCATAATATTATGACTGATGTTGAATTTATTTTTCAGGAAATACTCTGGAATTCAAGATGTATTTAGGTTGCTAGAGGTATGATATTCTACACCACATAGGTCCTTCCATCCATAACCCCTTTTCCCATTTTTACATATGGTGTTAAGGTGTCACTTCAACAGTGACAATCATCTAGAGCCAAGGTTTACACCACCAGGTGGCTAGCCCTACTGCAGTAGTTCATCCATACTACACACCCACAAGCACACTCACACATATGGCCAATTTAGAGTGTCCAGTTCATCTACTGCATATCTTTGGAATATGGGAGGAAACCCATGCTAACACAGGGAGGACACGCAGACTGCACACAGAAGGCATCCCAGGCAAGAATCAAACCAGGGAACCTCTTGCTGTGAGGCAACAACAGTATCCAGTGCACTACTGTGCACCCATCTACACCACATAGGTGTTAATGAGTTAAGTAGATTATATTGCGTCCCTTTCTAATGGAATGGCTTTGTTACCAAGCCAAAAGACAACATTATATTTGTTTGGCATGCCCTTCATTCCATGAAACCATATAGCCTTGGATTCTGCTCCTACAATCTTCCAAACAGTCTAGAATGCTTTGCTTTGGAAACAATTGTATAATGGAAATGAGGTCAAGCTGGCAATCTGTTTGCTTCCAGTTTCTGTCTAATTCCCCACTCTTTTGAAGGGGAATTACATCTGATCTCTTCTAGTATTCAGGAATCCTATCATCTTTCTGTGATTTGTTAAAACTGAGTTAGCAGTGTTGTACAACTGATTTAGTGATGAACAGTGCACATTATAAGTTCATAATTATATACTAGGCTAATGACCACCATGGTCTTTATAAGCCTAGCCATGCAACAGAGCCAGATCATGGTCAAATGGGGCCCTAGGCAGGGTAATAGATTGGGCTCTGCCATGCAGCCCCTCCTGCAGCAACCCCCAAACTACCACAGCAGTCCTCTCCCCAGCAATTCCCATATTCCATTACTTGGCTATTTCTCCCCAGTTACTATGAACACATTTCAAACCTGTCAGTGTGCACACAGTTTTCTTACTACTTGTACAATGATTACAGATATTGAAATAAAACTTCTCTGCCATTGAAACTCACGTTCATTCAAATGGCATTAAACCCCACATTCAAATAAAATGCATCTGGCCAGTGGAGAATTAAGTTTACCTTTGGGCTGTTTTCAAACCATAGGCTCCTTGCACACATGTTTAGGACCATGCATACACGCATGTGTTCTTTGAATCATCGTCTTGATTGTATTAAATTATATTCCTAGGAACAGTCCTATGAACATTTTTCCAGTAAGCAATGAAACAAAATGCATAACCCAATAATGACAAAACTGCCAATTTCAGAACATTTTAACCATAAAAGGCCACTCAAACTTCTGTTATTACAATCCATCAGTATCAGTCAATAAGTACAATTACTGCAGAAGAAAAAGTCACCCTGATAATCACATTAAAGAGATCTGTAACTAATGAAGAGGTTGCTACTAGCAAACAATTTTACATTTTAGTGCTTCAGCTACAAATTCAGTGCCTGTTGCCCTTAATTGCCTATGTTACATTAAAAACAAAAATTGGTAAACTGTTAAAATTGCAATAGGGGATTTGTGACAAACTGATAACAAGTTCAAAGTTGCAAGGCATCAGTGAGCTAAGTCAGCTGAAAATCATTGCTGTCAGTATTTCAGTCAGAGAACTAAATACCAGAAGGAAGGGAGGCCCAGTATCGAACCCTGGGAAATGCCATTGGTTACCTTTTCCCCTAAATATGGAGGAATCACCAACCTTAACAGCATGTGTTCTGTCCTTGAGATAGTTTTTCCTCTATGTTATCACATAGGGATCAGTTCTAAAGGCTATTAGCCTGTTAATAATCCCATCATGTAATATGGTGTCATCAGTCAATACCTTTGCAGATTCAAGTATACAGTATGAAAAGAATACATTGCTAAACTTATTAGTTCCACTTTTGCTTCTTAGAGTTTTCTACAGTGAACATAAAAGCACATCTATATTTTGTTAGTGTCTCTGTGGCCCTCACAATGGCATATTTGCAGATGTATTCAGTTAAATGACGCATTTTTAGTAGAAGTGCTACATTGGATTACAACATTCTTATACATGATTCATACTTCCACTATAATTCTAGTCTCTCCTGACTGGATTCACAGCATGAATCATGAATCCTGGTTTTGATAAGCCATCCACTGGGCAGACTGGTCTAAGTTGATACTCATATGTCAGTAACTGGTCTGGGACTTCCATCTATCTCCGGTTATGGCTTGAGATTTTTATCCTTTTCAAGTCATATTGCAGAATGCCCATCTGTGTTTGGTCATTGTGTAGTACATCTGCTGTTGTGTATCTCATTTTTAAAACACCTGTGCCTTTAAATTTCAAAACTGGGTCTTGGAGAAGCACTGTTTAATCGCATTTGTGTATTTGCAACAGAAGGATCAGAAAATTAATGAAAATCCATATTTATTTCACAAAATTTCTCCAGCTGAGATGTCGACATTAAACAAACCCTCATGTGAAATTGTAGTAACCAATGAAGTCAGTAGTAATGCAAATCATTTTCATAGCTTTTGTAAGTAGCCTTGCAGAAAGAAAGAAAACATGCATTTTTTACTGATAATGCAAATATATGCAAAACTGTTACACAATAAGATGAAAAAGGCATGGAACAATGGTCCAAAACATGGTGTCTATAAGTGCAGGGCAATGTATATTGAAACATTAACTCAGGAAGTGTTATGTATTTGGTTTGACGAAGTAGTGATAATAAAAATGGAAAAGGGCTTGCATGGTCATTTTAGGTGACTTAAAAATAAGCAAATAATGTTAGGAAGCACAAAGGAAGATTGGTGTAGCATTAAAATTAAGAGGAAGAAACACTGCCAGCAGAAAATGAGAAGCTATTGTCATTTTTCATTATCAGTTAATAGTACTCACCTAGATTACTAAGTGCATTTCTGGGTACCCCTTCATCTAAGGGGACCAGTATAAAAATCTCAGCTGGATGACTCAGGCAATGTATGAGGTATTATTTCACAGAAAGGGTGGCGAATGATTGGACCAGCATTCCAGAAGAGCTCTTAAGGTCAAAAGAATAAAAGAAATTAAAAATATATGCAGCAGGCATAAGGATTAGGGAAGAGATGGGGATACGCTATTAATTAAGTAGGACCTGATGCTTTTCCTGTAAATATTGAGAAGACTAGATGAATAATATAGTCTTATCTACCTTTAAAATTTAAGTTTTTCTTATGCCTCCATCTGCTGCAGTACTATTTAATCCAGCAAGTGCACTGGAGCCTATGATGGTGTCTATTACAGAAATCCTATACCATCTGTTTTTGCAGTAATCATTGAATCGTTAGGTTAATTCTACCACAAAGCCAGTTTTGTTTGACTGCAGAAGTAGTAACTGTTGGTCTGCAGTTTGAAAGGCTTGTTTGATATCTAAAAAATGTACCTAGTAAATAAATGGTATTTTATAATTTTTGAATATTTGGTCAGCAGACTGTACAGTGTTTTTAAGGTACTATAGTTGTGGTGAAATCTATGGTAATTGTCTATTAGTATGTAATAATTTTGAATATAATGTAACATTTCCCTATAGATAAGTTTTTCAAGAATGCTTGTGACAGGGCATGGAATGGCAATTGACCTATAGTCATTGGCTGTAGCAAGGTTAGTCACCTTGGGGAGGGAAAGAATTTAAGGGTGTTTGAAACTGGATGGTAGAGATTTAGTTGTTCATGTAGGTTGGAAGATGTGCACGAAGGGTTAAATTAGACTGGCACTACTACCCAGATGTAATAGTTTGGGATATAATAGTTGGAAGTCTGGATTGTGTTGGTAGTGTGTTTTTTCCAAAAAAGTTCTTGTATATATTTCCTTGGATTAGGTTTAAAGTAGAAAGGTGGGCAGGAAAAAATCTTTGGGGTGCAGGCTTATTTTGCCAATGCTCCTTTGTGCAATAATTAGTGTACAACTGCCCGGCTTTTCCATTGAAGGACAAATTGCCAGAAAACTGGAGATGTCTCCTTTCCCTTTGATAGTGTGATGTCAGAGTATGTATATATATGTGTAACATGGGGTTTAGGAGGAGCAGGAGAGGCTTGTGCCCTGAAAACATTTTTTCCTCATTTTTTTTTTTAATTTTTATTCATGTGTGATCTCCATACTGCTCAACTGTTCCTGATTTTGCCTTATATATTTCCCCTGTCCCACATTAAATTTTTGATTTTCTTGTAAAGTAGTCAATTTATAGTTAGTCGATAATGCCAGAAATTAGTTCTTCACTCCTTATAGGTTCATAGGTTCATAGGCTCATACTAGGCTATCTGCCCTAGGGCATTTATAAGCCTAGCCAGAATGTGTTTGGCTTTCGCCACCCATTTTAAATTTATTTTGCTATGCCCTTTTTCGAGGTTAGTATACTGTGCCTCTATCTAACAGTGACACAGAAGTGATACCCGGGGTAAACCTACGATCTCCCATCCACTGATCAAGATTCCTCTTGAAGAGAGTCAATGAGGGACTCTGCCTAACCTGGACTGGGATTTTATTCCAGAGTGAAGGGAGCCTCTGGGTTATGAATCTGTCCCTCCAGCATGTCCTATTTATTTCTGTGCTGAGGTTCAAGTCTCTCGAGTGCGTAGCTCGATGGGATTTGGATTTTCTGAGGTGCAGCATGTCCATTAATTCCGGGTTGGACATGGCTTTATACGTCAGGCACAGATCGCCTCTGAACAGGCGGTATGCCACTGAGTAGAGCTGGAGTTTCTTTAACCGGGCAGCATATGGCATCTGTTTGAGCCCTTTGATCCTCTTGGTGTGGTACTTTTGGGGTCTTTCCAGTTGCTGCAGGTGTCTGGTAAGGTACATCCCAAAAGGGGCATTGTACTCAATTATGGGCCTGATGAGGGATGAGTAAAGAGGCACGATGACCTCCCCTGATCTAGATGTGAATCCCTTCATGATTAGGTGGGCTATATAAAATGTTTTTCTAACCAATTTGGCCACATGGTTGTCAAATGAGAGATTGCTATCAACTTGGGTCCCCAGGTCCCTAATTACTTCTTCTGTACTTAATGGATTTCCACCTATGTGGTAATTTGTGGGCACTTTGTTTTTGCCAAAGGGGATGACTATACACTTTTTGGCATTTAGCTTGAGGCCATGGCTCTGGCACCAGTTGTCTGTTTCTATGAGGCCCTTTTGGAGGATGCTTGTGTCGGCTGGAGAGTCGATTATGGCGCCCAGTTTGCAGTCATCTGCAAACTTGGTCAGCCACAGTCCTTCCGTGTTGGCCTGTACCTCCGAGAAATATATACCGAACAAGAGAGGTCCCAGGACTGAGCCTTGTGGGACACCACTTGTAACTGGTTTGGAGTCTGACATGGCTCCAGCAATTCTAACCATGTGGGTTCTGTCCTTGAGCCAGTTTGCAATCCATCTAGTGACATAGGGGTTTATATTTAAGCTGGTGAGCTTATCTATAATGCCCGAGTGGGGTATTGTATCGAAGGCTTTTGCGAGGTCCAGGTAGGCTGTGTGGACCACCTTCCCCTCGTCAATGGCCTTGGTGACTGTTTCAAAGAAATCAACCAGGTTTAAGAGGCAGGATCTGCCCTTAACAAAGCTGAACTGGGTAGGATCCAGTGTTTGTAGGTCCCCAATATCTTTATTTATGAGGTCCATGATGATCCTTTCCATAGCTTTGCAGACCAAGCTAGTCAGGCTTATGGGGAGATAGTTTCCAGGATCCATTGAGGCACCACCTTTATGGAGAGGGACCACTGTTGCTGTACGCCACTCTTTGGGCACATATCCTGTAGTAAGGCTGAGATTGAACAGTTATTGTTCAGAAAATGCATGTTTTTGTAAAATCTGTTGTTCTATCACCTTTTTAAGTCAGTTATAGCAATATTTAAAAATTGTTCTTGATTTAGGACCTGTGTCTTTCATTACTTTTGGGTTTGTCTAAAATTCTTAAGAAAAGAAGTTTAGAGAGGTTGCTGACAATTGATTGAGAGTACCGATTGTCAAAGGTAAAAAAAAAACAGTATAGCTGATCAAAATCAGCTGAACTCATGTAGGTTTTTTCGGTGCATGACTGCAGTACAGTGGGTATCAGGGAATTTATCCTTTCTTCACTGTATTATGATCTTCGAGTTGGTATATATAATTTTTAGGGGGTGTGGGAGATGCGGAGGGGGCTTGTCTCTGAAAAAAAAGTTTAAACCTTTGTTTGGTTTGTGATTCTATAAGCTGGCGATTGCCAAGTTTTGTTTGATTACTTGCCATTTGATAATGTACATTTTCAGTGTATTTGTCATACACTCATATATATCTGTTTACTGTCATTTTAGCAATTGCTACAATGTCGAATTGCTAAATAACACGACCAGAAGGTCGCAAAATGAGAATGCTGAAGACTACCTGCTTGAACAATGTTGAACATCGAATCTCATGACGTGTGCAGACACAAAAACAAGAGCTAATATGGATCCAGAAGGGGAGGGGGTGGGGTGCTCGAACAAGTAGTCCTTGGCATTATAGTCCTGTGACCTTCCGATCCAGTTATTTAGAGATCATTATAGTGATCACTAAAAAGATAGTAAAGCTATACACACACACACACACACACACACACACACACACACACACACACACACACACACACACACACACACACACACACACACCCACACACACATGTGTGTGTGTGTCTGTGTGTGTGTGTTTGTATAGCACGTTTTGGCCCAGTGGACCATCCCGGTAAACAAATGCAAATAAATAAATATATATATATATATATATATATATATATATATATATATATATATATATATATATATATATATATATACATAAACATACATAGTCACTTATTTGTTCCCAAAACATGAAAGAGCTCTTTTTTTAGTCTATACTAATTTGTCCTGAAAAACATCCATCCAATAAACTTATATGCTAGATTCATAGACAGAAAACTTTTACATATCTTGGACAGAGAAGCTGAGAAGCTACAATAGCTGCAGGAAATTTGAGAAGTAGTTTTGCAGTGACCATATTAATTAAGAAATTCCTAGAACTGAATGTAGAGGTGTCAGATTCTGACACTGATGGATAACATTGTTGTACTGTACTGAAGTATTCGGAACTTGATCAAATCTGTTATTATTTTAGCATATAAGAACCCTTGTTTGAGACAGAACAAGTTTTTTAAACTTATTATTTCCATTTATTGCTGAGATGCCCAGTACAATATTATTTTAACAGACTGTAATAGTGTCAGTAATGTTGCATTAACAGTAAAGATGTACAATCTGCACATATCTCTCATAACAAATGGGTACATTTAGTCTAGGGAAACCATTCAGATATCTCCTTCAAGAAGATTTTTCTTTCTTTCTTGTCCATGATGAATTCTGGTAAAAGATATATTTTTTTAATTTAATGTCTGTATCTCAGCTGGAGATAGTGAAGTAAATATGGATTCTCGTTTTTTTTTCTGATTCTAATGGTGTACATTATATATATATATATATATATATATATATATATATATATATATATATATATAATTAAACAGTGCTTCTCTAAGACACAATTTTGAAAGTTAAATCCAGAGAAAATAAGATGAAGACTAGACACATCAAGAAACGTGAACAACCAGAGATGGTCATTCCAAAAATAATCTCTGGCCTCAGAAATCTTAGTTATCAGGAAAGGCTGGAATTATTGCCCCTGTACTCTGTGTCATATAGACACTTGGGGACAAACCTGTGACTTGCTTTCCATGCCCTCAGAGACCCTATTATCCAACACCCCCTCTTTCTTAATATATTAAATAGTTTAGCCAACATTGGAACATGAAATCTCAGTTAACTCCAGGTATTAAACAAAGCAAAATGGAGAGTTTAACCACTGTTTCCCCTTGTTCTGGAATAGACTGCCCTTGATGTCAAGGAATATGGCTCCATGTTGGCCTTCAAACATAGTTAGACAAATGGATAGGTGCCTTAAAATACTTTAACTTTTACTTGTCCTCCTTGAAAAAATGGGTCAAGCCATGAAATGCAAGGTCTCTGGTTGAATAGCCTTGTATTTCCTATAATTCCAATGATGGCAGTAAAGGGCAAGCTCACATTTTCAATTAAGAATAGCATTACTAATGAACATTGCAGACGTGCTGCTGTTTCTCATTCTATCACTGATGTTTTTTCTTGCAGACCCCTAGAAATTATTCCTAAATCTGTACCAAATGTCACTACAAATACAATGAATGCCTGCTGCTAAATGAAATGCTATGCATATTTTTGTAAATATCTTTTCCTGGGGCTAAATGTAAATGCAGAAGAAGTATTTTATGAGCCTAAAGTTCATAAACGCTGTGTGCATGTGAGCTTTGTTGTCAGGCAGTTTTTTTTTCAAGTGGTTCAGTACCATATGCTGCTAGACCTAGACCCTACAGCAGCGGCTCTGGGTTTGATTCCCACACCCAGCATTTGTCCACTGTTGGATTCTAAGCAATTCACTTCACCAGACGTTACTCCTAGGTTACTCTTAAAATGGATTGCTTATCTACTTGCCTTACCCAGTGAACATTTTTTTATGTGAGTGGGCAAATAAAACAAAATGTGCTTAAGATGAACTTCTGGGTGTTAGTATTTATTTTATTACAATGTGTGCTATACAAGACTAAATCAGTTATACAACACAGCTAACTAGCTTTTCAACAAATCACAGAAGATAATAAGGTTCCTGAATACTAGAACCAGACAGATGTAATTCCCCTTCTAAAGAGTGGTAATTAGACAGAAACTGGAAACAAACAAAATGTAAACTTGACTGCAGCTGCAGGGAAAATTATGTAAGTGCTGCTGAAATAAAACTTTCTACAATGTCTGCAATATTGTGGGTACAGAACCCAAGGCTGTATAGATTTTACTAAACTTTACAAAACCAAAACTTTACTAAAAGCGCACCTAAAAACATGCTGGCTATGCCCTTGCAACTCCCACTCTAATATCATCCACCCCATCCAACCACTACCTTTCTTTCCACTCCACTAACTACCTTGATCATAGCAAGCTCAGATGCTCATAAGCCTAGTACTTATTATACAGCAGGAACTTCTCATTGTAACATTTGTTAATGTCTGTTATGTACTTCACAGATAAGGATTCTAGTTGTCTACTGATGTACTATGTTCTTCATCTGTAAATATGTTGTAAGCAATTGCTATGTTAAATTGTTAATCGCTATGTAATCCAGTGTAACTACTGTCTGTTTATTTTTCTGTGGAGCTTTTCTCCCCGGGCCTCCGCTGAAAATGGACCTATGTCCAGTCGGACACTCCCGGTCATCAAATTTAAATAAATAAATAAATAAATACATTTATGGTAAGAAGGTCATGGCAACCAAACATAATGCAGTTCTTTGACTGGGTGACTGAGCCATTCTATCAGAAAGAGGCACTGGATGTAATCTACTTAAATTCTAACAACATGTCCTTATAAAAGATTTCTGAACCAATTATACACCCACAAAGTGCTTCTTAGAATTGTAGCTTGTGTAAAACATTGACTAGACAATAGAACAGAGAGGTGTTATTAAACAAAGTTCTGTCTTGTGAAAAAGATAGTAATCAGTGAGACACCAATGAGGTCAGCAATAAGGCAAATCCTTTTCATTGCCTTTATAAGTAGCCTTCCAGAAAGAAATAAAACATGATTTTTTTTCATTTATATTACAAATATATGTAAAAAGATAGTTAGTTACACAAAGGAATGGGGAAAGGCTAAATAGAGATGACAAGGCTGGAAAAATGGTCCAAAACTTGGTGTCTTCTACTTAATGCTGAGTGATGTATCTTGAAACGTGAACCCAGGAAGTGTTACATATTTGGACAGGAAGAAGTACCAATAATAAAAATAGAAAGAGACTTGTATGGTCATATTAGGTGACTTAAAATAAGGAAACTATATGAGAAAACACAAAGGAAAAGTGGTGTGGCAGTAAAATGAGGAGGAGCAAACCCTGCCAGCAGAAAATGAGATGCTGATATTGTTTTTTGTAAGCAGTTCATAACGTCACCTAGAATATAGGTTCATAGGTAGGTACAAGGCTAAGGTAGGTACTAGGCTCTCTGCCCGAAGGCATTTATAAGCCTAGCCAGAATGTGTTGGCTTTTGCCGCCCCTTTAGATTAGTTCCCTGTGCCTCTGTCCAGCAGAGCCACTGAAGTGATCCCCGGGTAAACTTTCTGTTTCCCATCCACTCGTCAAGGTTTCTCTTGAAGAGTGTTAGCGAGGAGCTAACAAGAGTAGAAGGGCACAATGACCTCTTTTGATCTGGATGCAAACCTTTTTGTGATTAGGTGGGCCACATAGAAGGATTTTCTAACCACTTTGGTAATGTGATTATCAAAGGAGAGATTACTATCTACATGGGTCCCCAGATCCCTTATTACATTTTCCGTATTTAGGGGACTACCACCTATGTGGTAGTTTGTGGGTACTTTGTTTTTTCCAAAGGGGATGACTATGCACTTTTTGGCATTTAGCTTGAGGCCATGATTTTGACACCAAGTATCCATCTCAGTGAGACCCTATTGGAGGATGTCTGTGCCAGCTAGAGAGTCAGTTATAGCCCCCAGTTTGCAGTCATCTGCAAACTTGCATAGCCATAGACCTCCTATGCTTGCCTGTGCCTCTGAGAAGTATATGCCAAACAGGAGGCGTCCTAGGACTGAGCCCTGGGGAATGCCACTTGTAACCAGTTTAGAGTCTGACCTAGCTCCCGCAACTCTCACCATGTGGGTTCTGTCCGCGAGCCAGTTGGCAACCCATCTTGTGACATAGGGGTTTATGTTCAGGCTGGTGAGCTTGTCTATAATACCAGAATGGGGAATGGTGTCAAAGGCCTTTGCGTGGTCGAGGTAGGCTGTGTGTACCACCTTTCCATTGTCTATAGCCTTGGTAACTGTCTCAAAGAAGCCCACCAGGTTTAGGAGGTATGATCTTCCCTTAACAAAGCCAAACTGGGTAGGGTCCAGTGTTTGGAGGTTCCCAATGTCTCTATTAATGAGTTCCATGATGATGCGCGCCATATCCTTGCAAACCAAGCTAGTCAGGCTTATAGGGTGATAGTTCCCGGGGTCTGTTGTGGCTCCACCTTTGTGGAGTGGAATAACCGTTGCTGTGTGCCACTCTATGGGTACGTAGCCTGTGGAGAGGCTGAGTCTGAACAGTGTGTTTAGGTGAGGGGTTAGTTCATCTTTGAGCTCATGTAGGACACAGCCTGGGACACTGTCCGGTCCCATTGATGCTGTGTTTTTGGCTTTGGAGAGGGCTGTTTTAACCTGAGTGTCTGTGATTTCAGGGACACTACATTCTTCTGGTATGGTTATGGGCCTTTTTGGGGGAGGGGGGGTGAAGTTTGCACTGAGCCTGTCTGCCAGGATGTTGGCAATATCGGTTGGTTCAGTGTATTGTGTGCCATTCTGCACTAACTCCGAGCAGATCTAAGCATTGCCACTTAGATTCTTGACATAGCTAAAGAATGCCTTGTGGTTATCTTTGAAGTCCTTGGCAATTTTTCTTTCGAAGCTCGCCTTGGATGATTTTATGAGGGATCGTAGTTTCTTGCTGATACTGATCAGGGATGTCTTCCCTTCTTGGGATTTTACTCTTTTCTGTACTAGTTTCCTCCTTCTATTGTATAGCTTGTTTATGGCAGGGGTCCACCAGACTGGTTTTCTTTTCTTGGAGGAGTGAGTCTTGGTTTTGCTTGGGATAGCACAATCCATGCATTCTTGTAGGTGCTCGTAGAATGCATTAGTAAAGGATTTTGCAGCTTGGACAGCATTATCCTTTAGCATGGGGGCTTTGAAACTTTCCACCTTGGTCTTAAGTAATGTGAAGTTTGCTTTTGAAAAGTTTTTTATGGTGGTTTCCTTGTCCGGGGGTGGGGGCGGAATGTGGATATCCAAAGTGATTTGTTTATGGTCAGAGGGGTTGACCTCTGGTGTGAAACACCGGTCGCCCATGTTGGTGATGACCAGGTCCAATATGTTGTCACCTCTGGTGGGAGTGTTGACCAGTTGATCCAGAGCATTTGAGTTTATAAATTCGAGTAAATGTTGGGCAAGGGAGTTAGTACTTGAGTAGTTTTCCCAGTTAATGTTTGGGTAATTGAAATCACCCAACATTAGGGGTGTTTGGTAGGACCTTTATGTTTCCCATTGTTTCCAGAAACATGGAATGGGGGTCCTGGGACATGGTGGGTGATCTGTAGCAAGCTATAATTTGAATTGCAGTTTTTCCCGTTGTTAGTTGCACATGGATGATCTGTGAAGCCACTAACCTGGAGGTGTGGGTATCCTTGATGAATATGGATACGCTCCCGCCTTTTGTATTTCTGTCCGGGTTCTGTGGCCGAAATGTATGGTATGAGTTGTAGCCTGGTAGTGCTGGGGTGCTCTCTGGAGCCTTTACTCCATACTGAGGAGTGCCTCAAGTGAGTGCATTTTGAGGTTTAGACTTCTGGCATTGAGTAGCATTACACTCAGTTTTTTGTTACTTGTGCTATTTACGGTGGTGGGTTTGTCTTTTGAGTCTTGCCTAAAAAAGGCACTATGGGGGTGGCAAGAGCCTTGGCCAGTATTCGAAAGCCTAAGGGCGACAGGTGCAAGCTGAGTCTAGTGAAGCAGCGTGGCTTGTCGAGCATGTCATCCCAGGCGGACAGACACTGGATCCCCTTTGAATGACACCAGAAACTTAGCCAATTGTTGAAATTGATAATTGTTTTCTCTATACTGTGGCATCATTCTTGGTGAGGGCAGGAAGCTACTCAGGGTCAGAGTCATACCGGCCTGGGCTACGTGATCAGAGAGCTCTTCCATGTCGCTTTTCATGTAGTCCAGGGAGGTACGGCTCAGGTCATTCACACCAACATCGACAATGACAGAGTCATATTTGTACTTGTTCTGGAGTGACCTGAGTGCTTGTGTTATGTGGCAGATTCTGGCACTCGACAGGCAGCTAACAGTAACCTTCTCCTTATTCAGTCTAGTCAGTGGGACGTCAGTGTGCCTGACTATAGAGTCACCTATTACTAGTATGTTGGGTATGTTATTTTGCCTTAAGGGCTGTGATTGCGTGGCACACTGGTTTTGTGAAGTATGTGTTTCATGGTTTGTGTTGGGGGGTGGAGGTTGCTTGGATGTCTGCTTTGGAGGTCTCTGTTGCTTTTGCAGATTTTTATTTAGAGCCTCCGAGTATGTTTTTGTGTATTTATGCATGTTTTTTGCCAGTGCTGGTTTAACGGGTCTATGTGAGACTGATGGTGTGATGCAAGTATTTCCCTTCTCCTCTTGATTGTCTGATCCAGTCTTGGGTTGAGAGAGCTTAGCCTCCATTTTGGCTGTATAATTGCATCTCTCGCATGTAATTAGTGTTTGTTGGTAGGAGGAGAGGGTTGTCTGTGTACATGAGGCAGTTGTAACATTGCCGCAAAATGCCCAGATTCATCAGTTGGACTGGAGTGTACACCTGAAACTGCCCTTTGGACATGCCTGGATAGGTACAGTGAACTGTTTTACTGAATGGCTGGTAAAGTCAAATAGAGAGCCTTGTCCTTCTGTACAGTATAGGGGGGTCTAGTGCTAGGGTTTGTAAGTGTTTGCTATGAGTTTTGATGCACAGTTCTCAGTATCTCATCATCTAAGTGGACTGGTTTAAAGATCCAAAGTGGCTGAGCCAGTCAATGTATAAGGTAGTATTATTATACAGAAAGGGTGGTGGATGATTGAAGTAGCTTTCCAGAAGAGGTCTTAAGGTCAAAAGAGTGAATGAAATTAAAAATGCATTTGGTAGACTAAGGACTAGGGGAAGACATGGGGAAATGCTACTAGATAAGTAGGACCTGTTACGTTTTCTGTAAATATTGGGAAGATAGATGAACCAAGCAGTCCTTATCTATGATCAAAAGCTAGGTTTCTTTGATTCCTCCAAATACTGCAGTACTACTTTTTCCACCAAGTGCGCTACAGTCTATGACTAGGTCTGTTGCAGAAATCCTGTGCCATCAACAAAATGTGCCTTGTCTAGGAGTAGCACATATATTTATGCTTGAAAATAATTCCCATTTCTGTTCATGGCAGCCATTGTATTTAGAAATGGGATGTTTTTACAGCACAGAGTTTATAGTTTTGTATTTCAAGATGACATAAAGGTTAGAAATTTTGACAGTTCTTTGTACAAGCATCAAATGGATTGCAATTTGATTACATATGTAAGAATGTACCTTGATAATTAACCCTTATTTATAACTATTCATTTTAACTTGGTTACTGTTTTACCTGTTGTAAGTTTTTAGGTTGATATACTTAAAACTGATTAAGGTTATGTGGTGTAAAGAAAAGGGAATGTATATAACTAACACATACTATGAGGCAGAACATATTTTGTTTTTTTGATTTGTAAGTACAAAGAACAGATTGTTCCACCTCCATAAACACAACATTATTTATCATTATTATATATTCCTCCAAAAATTCATTCATTTATAAAATATTTCATGTCAGTTGCTATAACACAGTTCATTTTCTCAGTTTTAAAAATGCATAGTTATATTACTAATTATAGCCAAATCATACAAATAACCAAAAATACACAGTGCGTGTGTGTGCGTGTGTGTGTTTGTATATGACAGGAAAACACAGGTGCCTACATGACCAGAAAGCCTGAAAAAAATCAAGGACAAAAATGTAATAAAACATGTTTAATGTATAGCAGTTTGCTGTGTATTTTTGGTTATTTGTTCATATTTTTACACAGCAAGGGCTACCTTTTATTTGGTTATTAATATAAAAATTACACTGAAATTCAGTTCTGTATTATTGTTCATGCTAAATTCATGTGTAGACTTTTACATAAGTATTTAATTCCTTTTATCAAGTTGCTTTGTATGGTATCATATGCACTTTCAGTGTGTACTGAAATGTTCTAAAATACATCTCTGTGTTATTGCTCATGCTAAATACTAGTCTGTGTGCATGTCCATGCATGTGTGTGTGTGTGTGTGTGTGTGTATGTGTGTGTGTGTGTGTGTGTGTGTGTGTGTGTGTGTGTGTGTGTGTGTGTGTGTGTGTGTGTGTTTGTATGTGTAAATAATTGCGTCATGTTCCTGTGTGTGTGTGTGTGTGTTTGTATATGTAAATAACTGCATGTCAAGTTCCTCTGTGTGTGTGTGTGTGTGTGTGTGTGTGTGTGTGTGTGTGTGTGTGTGTGTGTGTGTGTGTGTGTGTGTGTGTGTGTGTTTGTGTGTGTGTTTGTATATGTAAATAATTGCATGTCAAGTTCCTATGCATTATGTAATGTGTACATTAAGTGTTCATTGTAATGCTTCTGCCATATTATCCTGATTGTGACAGAAAAGGGTCTTTGGACCAG
The DNA here is from genome assembly GCF_019279795.1 of Protopterus annectens. NCBI lineage: Eukaryota > Metazoa > Chordata > Ceratodontiformes > Protopteridae > Protopterus > Protopterus annectens. Next base: position 21,801,841 of record NC_056746.1, read on the forward strand.
TTACCTACTCAGGTAATAAATGTTAAATGTTACATAAATAAATAAATACATTTGCTTAGTATTTAGGATTTTGAGCTTGAGCTTGTAGTGTAATACCTTTATGTTTATAGAGAGTTAGTTTGCTAGCCTGGGATATCAAACTTCCATTTACAGTTCTGTTTTCACTCACAAAGCCATAGGGATTAGAATGCAATATTTGTTAATTTATTTATTTTTGTATTTATTTACACTTTGTTGACTGGGCTAGTCCCATTAGGCCAATGGCCTCTTTTCAAGGGAGATTCAATGTGATATTTATACCTACTAGGGGAAGTTTGGCCAGGGCACATGTGGCGTTGGTTTTAACTTCTCATCTGAAGAATGACAGTAGCATACTGGCAGGCAGTAGGAAGCAAGAACATGCTACTTGTACCATCTGTGGTTTTATCTTACAGATGAAATAGTGTTTTAAGTAAACAAGACTTTTATCTCCTGAGATTTATGAGATACACTCTATTGTCATTACTGATTCAGATATCTGGAAATGAAATAGTGTAAACTTTTGAGCCAGTAGGTTATATTGTCCAAAAAAAAGCCATGTTTTTATTGCGTATCATCAAGTAAATGATTTGTTTGAGTAGTGATTTGCTTGATATATTTTTCCAGAAATACCCTTTGTGTTTGTTCAGTATTCTGGTATCTTATCCTGCTAAGCACAAGAGAATCTGACAATTTGTATCTCAGTAGACTTTGTAACTGTGGGCAGTCTTTGTTGCTAGGAGTATGAACTGAGATACACTATCAATGTAAAAGCTGTTGTTGTTGTTGTGTCTTTCAGCTTTTCCCGGTTAGGGATCACCACAGCAGAACTCTGGCCTGCTAATGATTGGCAGTAGATTTTTACATGCCGAGTTGCCGGCCCTGACGCACAACCTTCAATGAAGGTACGCCCATTCACACATGCCTCTACACAGAAGACGTTCTAGCTGAGAATCGACTATCAATGTAAAAGTAAGCCTTGCATTTTGGGGATTTTTCTTGTGTCATCTAGCCAGTGTTTAATGCTTAAAAAACATGACTGTCGACATGTAGGTCACTGGCATCCTGCACAACCAGTGTATTGAAATACATGTGAACCTTACGTGTGAGTGCATATGTGTATATGCAATTGTACATGCACTCAGATATAACAACAAAGGGAGAACGTCAAGAGTGCTGTAACTGGTGAAATGCAGTAGCACAGTTAAATACGCACATGATGCCCTGCTTCCCAAAATGATCAAAGTTGTATATGACACCATGACACAGTACAAGACAGATGCGAGCATGTCATCACGTGTGACTGACACCTTCTCCTAAGTACTGAAACGCCATCATCAATGGAATAGTAGTCTGATAAATGTCTGTATATACTTATATTGCCTGTATGGCATGGGCATACCCCTCGACTGTCCTTGATTTTGCATCAGATTTTTACAGCGTCTTTTGTCGAATGTGTGATTCTCTTTTTAACTTACTGAGGATTAAAATCACTCAATAACGCTTCTTACTCTTCAGAAAATGTGGGTAAACACAACACCTATTTTTTTGTTAACTTTAAAAATCAGTTAGTGTAATGTTTAAAAAAAATGTCCTTGATTTTGGTATTTGTCATCCTTACCCCATAATGTTTTGCTTTGTCCAGAATTCTTGTATAAAGAGGTTGACAGCTATGGGCATGAGCATATGCAGTCTGGAATACTTAAGAGATGAGGACGCACCACACATCAAATATTCAAAAATGTCTGTTCCTAAGTGATAATGCAATACTGTTTTATATCTACAATTACATTACTGAAAATGCCAATGTAAATTTCTATGTAAATAATTCTACATTCTGTTGTATATATGTCTGTATTGTGTGGTCTCCCTGGTCCATGTTGTGACTGAAAAACATCCTTGGACCAGTTCACTGACCTGGTTAATAAATGTTAAAAATAAATGGCAAAAAATAAAAATGTATACAGGTCCATAGGCAAACAATATATAGGAAGAATTTGTGAACAAAGGGTCTGCTACATCACCTCAAGAAATCCTAGCTAGGCTTACTACAGGTTCACAGTGTAATCTCATAAAATGAGCTTAAGTGCACATATTCACAGAGCAGGTGTACTGAAGTTTGTCACCTTCTGAAGAAATGCAAAATGCATATTTTGACAGAGCTCATAGGCACATTACTGGATATTTACAAAATGCGTGTCTGTGAGAAATGCAACTAATTATTCAGACTGGAAGTCAATCTCTCACCACAGTCTTGGATCAGTAATCAGCATACTCACACTGCACAGTGCAACACTCACCTCAGTAATTTATGCTGGATAAGAAATCTCTACCCAAGACTCTTAAGCAACACACTAAGAAAATCCAGCATCTAAGCATACCTGTCAGCTCTCCAGAACTTCACAGATTGTGCAGATTTTTGCCTCATATTTTTGGCCTGCTTCTTGTAAAACTGATACTTTCTGACAAATGATTGAGTGTTGCAGTCATTAAATAATGGCAGATATTAACTTTTCAGATTTTGTATCCTTCAGAAATGCATGAAAATGCAAAATCTGTCATTTTAGCAACTTTTTGAGATTATACAAGCACTTTTTAAAATCTGTTCATATATTATGCCTTTGTCCCCCAATTATTTTTGGATTTCTCCCTGACTCTTGCATTAATAGGTTGAGAGGTATGCATTTAATTCATACTACAACATATGTATTCACAATACCCTTTCCTTCATCCAAGTTCACATATCTCCTCCAGGAGCAGGAGTCATCAGGAATGTAAACTTACGCCCTTTAAGTCCACAAAGTTTGAACCAACATATGGCAATATTTTAATCATTGGTAACTCCATAGTTAGATGCAGAGACTCCACCATCTCCAGACTGCATAGGGTGATGGTAAGTTGTTTTCTGGAGCCAGGATCTATGACCCAACAGGAGCCTTATTCCAGCCCAGTAAATATAAGTATAGCCTGGTGATAGCTCATCTGAGAGGAATGATCTTAGGTGCTCCACACAGAGGGCCATGCAAACTGACATGATGGAGCTTGTTATGCATGTGTCTAGAGACAGGAGGACACTTACCTGAGTAGCATCTTGTCATCAACAAGAACAATTACATAGTTTAAAGATAAACGACTTTAAGAATCGTCTGAATAGTCTGTGCCATTCTAGTGTCACCTAACATGTGCCACATGGGAAAAGATGGCTGACATTTCTTCCTGCTTTGCCAGGGATGGTGTGCACCTCTCCCAGCATAGCTTTATCATAGTGGACAAAGCTTTTTGCTGTTTCCATAATGTCTTTTTATGCAAAGTCTCTCTCCTAGACATTCCATCACAGTAAATTCTAATTCAGGTTATATCACAATATTTCTATTGAGCACTAGGAGCCTGAACAGAAAGATGCGAAGATTTATGGCCTTCCTAACACTCAAGCACATCTGTTATCTGTGTAATTACAGAGACTTGCATCTGTAGCTGGGCTTTACTCCTATTGTGACTTTAGACCCATTGTTAACTGTGTGGGTCTGTCTGTATTTACCAGTGACCTCATTAACTCACAGAAAACCCATCATGATCCCCACCAAGATCATCTTCAGGTCGAAGGTGCACTGAATAAATCAAAGTACAACATACTTGCTAGCTACAGACCACCTGGGTGGGTCTGTCTGTATTTACCAGTGACCTCATTAACTCACAGAAAACCCATCATGATCCCCACCAAGATCATCTTCAGGTCGAAGGTGCACTGAATAAATCTAACTACCACATCATTGCTAACTACAGACCACCTTCCATATCTCCTGTTGTCCACAATCATTTTCTAAATGCTTTAGATAAAATCCTTATCTATCCCAACACTAGTGTCCTAAATGACTTTATCTACCCAACATCTGGCAAATCTATAGCACTAATAACAAACAAGTCAAACACTTTCTAGACTTTATTAATAAATAAATTACCAGTTTTCCCATTTACACACCCCAATATCCTCAATATTGCCCTCACTAGCAGGTCTTCTTGCACCCCATCCTGTGCCTCCTCCACTCCAGTTAAAACCGACTACATCCTATCCTTTAAAACCAGTAGCAGCACCACTGCAAATATCAATGTCTTTAGGGATTTCTCAAAAGCAAGCCTCCTACAATCCCAAAAAACAATTCCAAAACAACCTGTATTCATCAGGCTGCCACATTTACCTCTACTTGCACCTGAACATCTGAATTGATACGTTTATTTCTGATACTCCAAATAGCAAATTTAAGAAGAAAGCCTTATGGTGGGATACTGAAATCAATAACTTAGTTTAACAAAACATCACAATGAGTAATTCATACAGTAAATTTCTGTCTTCTCTCCCCAAAGAAACACTGATACTAGTTAACAGAAATACTAAATGTGACTATCTGAGTATAAAATCAGAATAGCCATATCCGCCAAAGGTAACTTAAAATCCTTCTTTATCTAGGCTAGACAGATAAGACATATTACCCAACCATGCTATCAGCTTATCTACAATAATACTACCCACTAATAACATGGAAAACACATTATCCTGGCAGATACATTTAGCTGCAACTTTACTGCACCCACCTACCTAGTTATTCCCCAGATCGCCATAGAATAAGTTGTATTGGATACCTCCAAAGCTAAAATCACCAGTTTTGTTGGCTCTGACAATCTACCAAATTGGACATTTATTAACACCAAATGTAACCTCAATGAACTTCTTCTTAACCTTTTTTCATATCAGCCTGCCTACAGGTTGCATACCTGATGTTTGGAGAGATGTTATGTGGTCATATCACCAATCCAGGCTATTACAGATAAATTAGTCTCACCAGTGTTATGTGTAGTACTACGAAGTGCATCATTCTTGAGGTGATAAATACAAATGTAGGAAATCTAGTTGTCCTTGATCCCAACCAGTTTGATGTTCTCAAGAGGCCTATCTCCTTAACATTAGAGGTTTCTTTGAAAATGTCACTAAAGCTCTGGGCAGTGGTCACTCACTTCTCACTGCCTAACTCGACCTCGTCTAACTTTGCTGATGACTTCAAATTATGTACAGTTATGAATTCACATTTCTTCATAGAGATACTCATCGAGAACTTGACTATGACAACTCTTGGTATACTAACAATGATCTTAAGCTAAATTCTAAGAAATGTAGTGTGTGGTTCTGTTAAGTAAATAAAATGTTGCCTTCTCTTATCTCTTGTCGTAGAAAGTATATACCATCTAAAAATGATACTGTCATTGCGGAAATGAACATCCATATTAACAGTTCACTATCATCTGACCATCATGTCTCTACAATTGTTAAGAAGCCATTCCTTCTGTCCTAACTAACTGGCATCCTTTGCAGACCTAAATAACTCTTTCCTCCCCTGTACTGATCCCTTATAAGGACCATCACTAAATATAATGCTTATATTGACATATACATTTCTAAGCATATTGCTGAAGTTGACCGGCCTCAGAGGTTGTTAACTGAAATTATCACTGCTTTCAAATCCCTTGATACCCAATTAGATCTAGACCACTATCACTGACTTAGTCTCTTACTGACACCTTCTGATGGACCTTTGCCTTAATTTTGGAGCTGTGAAAGGCCATGCCATTTAACTTCTTACACCTCTGCAGAATAAGTGGCTATTCAAATACCCATACCAAGAATCTCAGCCTACATCACCAAATAAGTAAGACTCATTAGCAGGATAGGTAACTAACCCAATGCGTTCAGCATCTGTGGAACATCTGTGCTACATAAAGGCAAGTATTGGGATTAATCCTCCTTAATATAAAACGGGAGCAAATCAGGTCACCAAAGGGGGCTTTGATGAATGTAAGACAACCAAAATAATTTTACCAAACTACATTCAGAGACAGTTGAGTTTGCCTTCTTCTCCACTGTTGTGTGACCATGTAGTTTGTATATATGAGGTCTGGGGATGTGGGGCTACCCCCCCCCCCAAACATGAGAAGTGAAAGAGGACTTGCTCCTGCAAAAATAACTTTGCTAGAGATGTTCACTGAAGGCATTTTTGGCAAACATTTTTTCAGTGTTTATACATTCACTGAAACTGCCTTTGGCAAGTTGACATGAATCCTATAAAACTAAGTAGCTCTGCAGATGGACTGAAGAGAAATAGTTATTTTGGGAGATAAAACAAAAGATCTGCAAAATGGCAACTGTGGAGAAAAAGAAATGGGACATAAAAAGAAGGGTGTAGAAATAACCCAATGCCCGATGGCTTACCCTAACTGTAAAGAACAGCAATATAATGTAATCAGAAGGAAAATCCTGATCAAGATTATCCACTGATGTTTAAGTACTTAAAAAGGTACACAAGGCCTCAGGGCATTGAGTTCAGTGGCTTGCAGACAATAAGTAACTGTGAGAAGGTAGAATGAAAATTTTCAGAACTACTGAAATACAGATGAAAATGTATTACCATTAGAAAGGTGAACTGCATTCTCCATGTTATGTTCAGATGCCATATATCTGCAGAGATATAAACAGGACTGAAGTCACTAAGACTGTTCCCTTCAAGATGCTACAAAGACTGGGCCAGAAGTCTTTTAAGTTTACAGAATTTAACAAGCACACAGTTAAGGAAAAGAAATGGGAGGAGCATGATAAAAACAGGATATCAAATCATATAAGCAATCAGCAAAGCTCCAGTGCATACCTCTCAACTGTCCAGATTTTTCCAGAATGTCCAGATTTTTGCCTCATATTTCTGGTCTGTTCCTCATAAATTTTGTAGTTTTCTAGCAAATCACTGAGAATTGACGCTAATAAATAATGACATACATTAGAGTTTCAGGCTTCATATCCTTCAGAAAAATGCACGCTAGCACAAATCTAGTTACTCTAGTAACTTTCTAAGTTTATAAGATGAATATTTAAAATCTGTCCCAAGTTTTGAGCCTTTGCCCCACCATTATTTCAAGCTTTGTCCAGATTTCTTGCGCTAAGAGGTTAAAAGGTATGCTGTAGAGGTCAACAGTTTTCAGAAAAAGATGTTTGAAAATGGGTGAAGGTCTATTGTTTTTAAACAGAGTTAATGATATATGGAACACAAAAGGTTATGGATTCAATCTGATGAACTCCCATTGACAAACACACTACAGTCACAATAGAACTGCATAGGAAAGTAGCTAATAGCTTGAGAGCTGTAACCCACTTTATTCTACCACAGAAACATCAGCGGTGAAAAGCAACACACAACTTACTGTCTGTGATTGTCAGGGATGTTCATCATTTTGTTGCTCACTATTTATTTCTGTTTTAAAATGCCAATGTAAAATGTGGGCTGGCACTCTGTGTCACACTGCCAGCCCAGCTATCTGGAATTTTGTAAATAATTCTATGTCATTTGTGAATATTGATATGATTTATACAGAAGTGTGTGTAAAGTACAGAGCTAAAATGTAACCACAGCATGCCGTATTGGAATAGAACAGGATGTACCTGCACTATTGTGACTGTTTAGATGTATATGTTTAATCGAAGCTGGAACACAGGAGGTTAACTTGAAAAAATTCAGAAAAAATTGTTAAAATTAAATTGTTTGTATAATTACTGGGCCATAAACAGAAGATGTTATTTCTCAGTTTCAGTGCAGTAGCAGACACAATGTTTACAGCTGGAAGGGTTTTGTATTGTTTTGAAAGATAAGTAATTACTTGGTTTGAGATGCAGAAATGTTTTATTGTTTTATGACTTCCAGGATCTGCAAAGATCTGAGATATATCTATTTTTCACAGTGAGATGTTAAATGCTGTTAGTCCTGATAATGGGTGTTTAGCTTGGGAACTAAAGTCAAGTGACAAAAGATGATGTCATCCAAGCTAACCCAACAGTAATATTTGATATTAATTTTCAGAGAGAGAGACTGGACATTTGTATTTTGTCTCTGACCTAACAACATCAGTTGGAAACATCCACTCACCTCTGCACTTGCCTTGCTGTATGTAAGTTTTTAAGGCATAGTAACTCTTTTTAGATTCAGATAGGAATATAGTAAAGTGTAGCTTAGATGTTTTCTTTATTTATTTGAGACTGTCCTGCAATGTTGTTTGAAATATTTCCTGCGATTTTGAACTCTGATGTAACTGATTACTTAATGAGTATTGTCTTGTTCTTTTATTATTTATTATTAAATATGTTTAAACCTTTTAATTGTGGCTGGTCTGTTTAGAGATATTTAAGCTCTTACAGTACTTGCATATCTATTTGGTGACACTGTACAAGCCACTCCTAAATAGCCTTGTCTCTTGGTCAAATTACCTTTTGGATTAATAATAACATTACACTGTAGGATTGGACAATCTTTGCTAAGGGCCTTAAAGTAGCTGATAAGAGTTGGCTGGTGGCAGTGAAAACGATCTTATAGTCTTGGCAGAAGAGGGCATAGCTAGTAAACCTGTGCCAGACTTTCCCAGGTGTGTGTGTGTGTGTGTGTGTGTGTGTGTGTGTGTGTGTGTGTGTGTGTGTGTGTGTGTGTGTGTGCGTGTGTGTTTGTGTGTATAAATGAAATCTCAAGGAGTGTGTGTGTCAACTACTTAGGTAGGGACACAAAGCACTGGTTGAACAGAGAGAGTATTGGAGATCTTGGTTTGGGGGAGTCTTTTGGGGAGCTGGAGAAAGAGGGAGAAACCAGCCTCAGACTGACTGTGGCCTCTGTGTGCTCTTAATGGAAATTGCACTTTACTGTGCATGCACTTGTCATCCTCCCAGTGTGTACATTCCCCGCTGTTGCTAGTGGTGAGGACTGAGGCTCCTTGATTGCTGGGCCAGTGTTGGGGCATCACACTCTGTATGCTAAATGGTGGTTATATGGAATTGGGCTTCTTGCCTGTTATATTCTATTGCTGATGGCAGGCCTTTGAAACTGAATATGGTCTTGTTACTTTTAGTTTTACTCCTCAAACGAGAAACATCTGACCATTCTAAAGCATATCTTAAGAAGAGTTGATAATTAAAAAAAAAATCTTGCTTTCAAACACATGAACAATGAATTATGATGGAGTCTCCAAGCATAACCATTTATTATGTATTCTTACAATAAATTCAACAAATTTACCTCTGAGCTTTTCTCCTTTGGTGAAATTTTTAGCAACTTGGTTACGATCCGAGATCTGATCATAATCTGCTGTCTGTATCTTATGTAGCTCCATTGTGTCGTGTTACGAAAAACAGCTTTACTAGGTTCCTTTCAGCTTTATCATAGAGTATTCATGGGATGCTCCATGCAGAGGACTGTGTGTGTGATCCTACCCATGAGGGCTAGTGCAGAACAGGAGCGCCAGCCAGTATCATGCATTTTTTGGTATCTCCACAACACTATTTCTCATTTTTCTGTCAGTGTAAGTTTTTCTTTACTATTATTTTGCCATTTTCCTTCTCTTGAAAAGGGTATTATTACACATTCCCTGTTAGACAGTTAGTTCTATTTCCTGCATCGTGGAGGATACGTAGTGCCTGTTCCTTGTTTATTTCTCCTGTTTTTACCTTGATCGTTTTGTTTATGCGCAGATCTTTTTCTTATCTGTGTTTGCCCTGTCTTTCCTCTAGTGTGTAAACCTCATTATGCTGACATGTTTGCTTGTGTACCATATTTCATGACTGTCACTATATTCAGGCAAAAATATTTTATTAAGGATATCAGTTTAAAATGCTACGTATACTAACCTTGGGCACTGATAATATCACCCACAATTCTCTTGCATTATAGTATTCTTCATTTTCATTCTAGCTTTTCCCTGTTTCCTATTTTGGAGAATAATGGAAGATGTAGAGTTCTCTTTTACCTTGGTTTATCACCTTTTGTGGAATGTTGTGTACTTGCCTTTTCATATGATGTCTTAACGGAGGGTGGGAATTCTCCTGTGAGTTTGCAGTGTTTCTCACTTGGGTGCATTCTAATGAAACATTTAAACCTGTCATATAGGATCATAGTTTCTCTTAAAGAAAATAGGAGACCACTATTCCAACATAGGTTAGTATCTATCCAAGTGGATCCACAGTCACCAGAGAGGCCATAACCCTGAGGTTTTTACCACTTGACCATTTTTCAACAATACCCTCATTTGTGCTTTAATGAGGCAGCACCTTGAAGAATGTGATCATATGAATCTATGGCTGATTGGATATGAGTCAGATGTCCTTCCAGGGGGTAGGTTAGAGATATTTTTAATTTTTATTTATTTTTGCATTTGTTTAGGGGGAAAGTCCGTCTGGACGCTGGTCCATTTTCAGCGGAGGCTTCGGGAGAAAAGCTCAGGATAAAATACATAAATCAACAGGAGGAACTCACCAACATTTAGACTATGGATATCTAGTTATAACGTAATAAATGTCCTAAGATAACACATAGCAAACGGGATGAGAAATGTTAACACATAGTTTCGTATAGTACATAGTAAAACTAATATATATTTCTTACATCAATGTTGATGATACTACTATATAAATCACACTTTGAAGAGTCTTCACTCACACAGTAGTATAGATGGGATACATAATATGCTACACTTATTGTGGGGGTGTGGGGTGCCAAAGCTAGTCAGGAATGTTAGTAAGTAAAAGGAGTGAAGCACTGTAATTGCAGAGATGTTGTGGCTAGTCAAGTTGTTACTAAGTAGCAGGGGGTGAAGCAGCATAACTGAGTACTGAGTACTATGAGATGGTAAAGTAAAACAGAATTGATTAGTGAACATAATGTCTAGAGGGGCAAACTAAAGTCAAGATTTCTTGATCAATACAAGGGCAAAATAAAATCAAGATTTGTGGCTCAAAACTAGAATACAGATGGGTTAGTTCTGTAGAGAGAGAGAAGGATATTGTAAGGCATATTGGGTTAAGATGGTGAATAGATTGCTAAATAAGTGTTTATCCTAGGGAGTCACAGGAGTATAACCAGGTATTCACATAGTGTGCTTTGAGGAGCTTTTTAAATCCAGTGGTGGAGCTAATGGAAGTCAGGTGGCTAGGTAGGGTATTCCAAGCTTTAGAAATAGAGTAGCTGAAGAGAGATTTCCCAGCATCATTATTATGTTTGATGACATCTAGGTGGTTATGGGTACTAGATCTTAAGGTTCTTGTTGTAAAATAAGGTGTAATTAGGAGCTGGAGTGCTGGGGTTTTAGCTGGGTAGTAGTATAGTTTGTGTGCCAATGACCATTGGCTAAGTTTCAGTAGCTGAGGCAGCTCAAGCCAGTTTAGTTGACTGAGAGCTACACAATGATGGGTCCTATATGGGGTCTCAGTAGCAAATCTAGCAATCTTGTTATAACAAGATTCTAGTTTGTTTTGCTAGGCTTTGTGGAGGTTAGTTAGTATAGGGGATGCGTAGAGGACTTCACTCCACAGTCATAAAATAAGGGAATCTGAAAGACATACTCATTCTGGAAGCAGGACACATCACTACAAATTAAATAAGGATAATTTATACATCACCCAAAGGTAGAACAAATCATTCTTAGCTATATTACAGAATGGGGGAAGGAAGGGATTGATCTGCCATCCTGAATAAAGATGGGAGACAGATCACAGAAGATCATGAAAAAACCAAGGGATTCAATGGATACATTTCTTAAACATTTACAAAGGAAAACAAGAATATAGTATCATGCTGAAGAAATAAGATAATGTAATAAAAGCAGTGGACATACAACAGGATAGAGATAAACGACCTGGACAGTGAGCTAACTGTGCTTATAGAGGGACACGATCATCTGTCTCCCAATCTACTCAAGAATCATGGCATTGTTCTGGAGTCTTGGAATTGTTCTGGAATCTTGGAATTGTTCTGGAATCTTTGCATTGTTCTGGCAGATTCCTGATGGTGATCTTTAAAAGAGTACTGGCTAATTCAAAAATGCTTGAGGACTGAGGACAGCTTATGGCACCTTGGTACATGAGATGGGGCTTTAAGAAAAATACAGGGAACTACAGACCTGTTAGCCTATCAGAAGTGACAGAGAAAAGTCTGGGTACAATCCAGTGGGAAATGCTGGCTGATTCTTGTAGAAAACAGCAGTTTCCCAGACAACAACTAGCATGAGTTTATGGCCAGAAGAAGCCATATCTCTTAACCGCATAGTGCAGGAATACTGGACAAAGCCAACAGTAATGTGGAGAGAAAGGCCAGAAATCAGGGAAATATTTTAAATATTTACCTTATAAGCTTAGAAAGTTGCTATGTCAGAAAGGCTCATCCAGACTCTGCTACACTTTGCTGTGAAGGAAAGGTTAGTTTGCTGTTATTTTTTGTATTTCTGTATTGCCTTTCTATATTTTGAATACTGTAGTTTGTTTTCTTTACCTTGTGTTTTGCTTGCATTCTGTTTTAACAGCATATTAAAACTTCAAAAGAGACCACAGCTCTCTCTGTTCTGAGTCAGGCAGAATTTTTCCCTCCCTTCCACCCATTTAAGTTGTCTTGTTAAATACCACTGTCTTTCTAGTTGCCCGCCTCTTATGTTAATCTGACCATATATCTCATTTCTCTCTACTTTCACTGGCTTATGTGAGTAATCACAAAACCATCACTTTTGAAATCCCACCCCTTCAATTATTTAAATTTATTGGCCATCCTACAGTATTTCATAGTGCCAAAATACAAAAGTAACCACCCCTTTCAGTCCATCTTGCTGTTTTAAAAATAGTAACTCTCCACTAAACCTTAACTTTTTAAACAGGTAAAACTCAAGTTACCTACTTTCATATCTAACTTCTCTAGTGCACACTGCAGAGTGCATTCTTTTCAATCTTACCTTTAAGCATCCCTGTTACTAGCACTTTCTCTATTACCTAAAAAGATCATCTCTACTTGACTCCAAGTAGACTTTTCTCTATCTGTTAAACCTAGCACTTGCTCCTACAGTACTTATTACCTTGATACGGCACTCTTATAGATAGCACCCCAAAAAGGCAAACCCCCATTTCTCAGTCACCCACGTCCCCCGGAATCTCTTTTAAAGTTTTTTGTCTAGTCCTTCTAGCATGTCGAGGGATCAGTTGCTAGTGTCCTCTCCTGCTCAGCTGGTGAACCTGGGAATATTGAGGCAATGTTACAATTGCCTCATGTACACAGACAACCCTCTCCTCCTCCCACAAAACACAAATACATGCGAGAGATGCAACTATATGGCCAAACTGGAGGCTGAGCTCTCTCAACATAGGACTGGCAAGACCAGTCAGGAGGAGAAGGTTACCACACACACTATAGACCGAGTCTCACATAGTACCATCACAACCTCAAATCATACACATAAACACACAAAGACATACTCGGCGGCTCTGATCAAAAATCTACCAAAACAGCAGAGGCCACCAAAGCAGACACCCAAACAACCACCACCTCAGAACACAACACCTGCAACACATAGACCTCACAGTCAGAGTGTCAAACAGTCACAGCCCTTAAGGCCAAACACAATGCCAGACACACTAGTCATTGGTGACTCCATAGTCAGACACACTGATGTCCCGCTCACCAGACTGAGTAAGGAGAAGGTCACAGTAAGCTGCCTGTCGGGCGCTAGAATCCGCCACATAACGCAAGCACTCAGGTCTCTCAACAGCAGGTACAAATACGACTCAGTCATTGTCCACGCTGGTGTAAACGACCTGAGACGTACCTCCTTGGACTACATGAAAAGAGACATTGAGGAGCTCTCTGATTATGTAGCCCAGGCAGGTATGACCCTGACCTTGAGCAGTATCCTACCTTCACCAAGAATGATGCCACAATACAGAGATAAGATGATCAGCTTTAACAATTGGCTTAAACTCTGGTGTCATTCAAAGGGGATCCAATGTCTATCTGCCTGGGATGACATGCTGGACAAGCCACGCTGCTTCGCAAGGGACGTCTTGCACCTGTCACCCCTGGGATTCCGGATATTGGCAAAAGCTCTTGCCACCCCCATAGTGCCTTTTGTAGGCAATGCTCAAATTCTAAACCTACCACCCTAGAACACAAAAAAGGAAAAAAACTAAGGGTAATGCTGCTCAATGCCAGAAGTCTAAATCTCAAAATGCACGCACTCGAGGCCCTTCTCAGTATAGAGAACATCGATGTCTGTGCAGTGACAGAAACCTGTTTCAAGGCTCCTGAGAGCACCCCAGCACTATCAGGTTTTACCTCTTATCATGCGTTCCGGCCCCAAAATCCGGACAATACCAAGAAAGGAGGGGGGGTATCCATATTCATCAAGGACACCCACACCTCAAGACTGGTGGCAACGCACGATGCATCGGAGACCATCCAGGTGCAATTAACCATAGGCAAGACTGCTCTGCAAATTGTAGCATGTTACAGGCCACCCTCACAAACTCAGGAACCTCACATGGCCTTCCTGAAAACACTAGAGGGATAAATGTATCACCAAACACCATCATACTAGGTGACTTCAATTACCCTAATATAGACTGGGAACACTACTCAAGCCCAAACACCCTAGCCCAAAAGTTCCTGGAATTCATAAACTCAAATGCCATGGAACAACTAGTCACCATCCCCACAAGAGGAGAAAACATACTTGATCTCATCATCACGAACATGGGAGCACAATGTTCAACACCGGAAGTATACCCCTCACTGGTGAGATCAGATCACAAACTAATCTTGCTGGAGGTCCGCATCCCACCCCACCTGAAATAAAAAGACCACAGTAAAGAACTGCTCGAAAGCCGACTTCACACTTCTAAAGACTAGTGTGGCCTCCTTTAAGGCCCCGGAGCCGGCGGAAAACAGTACTCAAGCCGCTGAATCACTTACAAATGCCTTCTACCAGCACCTGCAGGACTGCATGGATAAGGCAATCCCAAGCAAAACAAAGACTCTTTGTACCAAAGGCAAGCGTCCAGTCTGGTGGACCCCAGCCATAAACAAACTCTACAACAAAAGGAGGAAGCTACTACAAGATAGAGCAAAATCCTTAAAAGGTAAGACACCCTTGATCACTATAAGTAAAAACTAAGAGCTCTCATAAAATCATCCAAAGCAAATTTTGAAAGAAAAATAGCTAAAGACTCAAAAGACAATCATAAGGCCTTCTTTAGCTATGTTAGAAACCTGGGAGGAAACTCCCAGATATGCTCAGAACTAGTTCAAAATGATGTGAAGATTACTGATCCTACAGACATTGCCAACATACTGGCTGACAGGTTCAGTGCAAACTTCTCCCCCCCCCCAAAAGGAGAGATATCTATACCAAGCGATTGCAGCCCCCCAAACATCTCCAACGCCCAAGTGAGAACTGCTCTCTCCAAAGCAAAAAACACAGCATCCATGGGACCTGATGGTGTCCCCGGCTGTGTGCTCCATGAACTCAACGAGGAATTAAACCCACAGCTAGGACAGCTGTTTAATCATAGTCTTACCTCTGGATACGTACCCAGGGAGTGGCGCACTGCAACTGTGGTCCCACTTCACAAAGGCGGTGCCTCCACCGACCCTGGAAATTACCGACCCATTAGCTTTACAAGCCTTATCTGCAAAGCCATGGAGAGGATCATAATGGACCTCATAAATAAAGACATAGGAAATTTGCAGACTTTGGATCCATCCCAGTTTGGCTTTGTCAAAGGCAGATCATGCCTTCTAAACTTGGTTGACTTTTTCGAAACAGTCACCAAAGCCATTGATGAGGGAAAGGCAGTCCATACAGCCTACCTCGATCTGGCGAAGGCCTTCGATACAATACCCCACTCGGGTATCATTGAAAAACTCATCAGCTTAAATGTTAACCCATACATCACAAGATGGGTTGCAAACTGGCTGAGTGACAGAACCCACAGGGTCAGAGTTGCTGGCGCCATGTCAGACTCAAAGCCTGTCACAAGTGGTGTACCACAGGGCTCAGTCCTGGGCCCACTCTTGTTTGGCATCTACTTTTCCAGTACAAGCAAACACAGGAGGGTTATGGCTGACAAAGTTTGCAGATGACTGCAAACTGGGCCATAGTAGAAAACACATCTGACACAGATATCCTTCAGAAGAGTCTCACAGAAACGGATAACTGATGCCAGAGCCATGGCCTAAAGTTAAATGCCAATTTATGCATAGTCATACCCTTCGGGAAAAACAAGGTTACCCCTAGCTACCAAATAGGTGGCAATCCACTGAGCACAGAAGAAGTTATCAGGGACCTGGGGACCCAGGTTGATAGTAGTCTGTCATTCGACACCCATGTAGCTAAAGTAGTTAGGAAGACCTTCTACATTGCCCACCTTATCATGAAGGGATTCTCATCTAGATCAAGGGAGGTCATAGTCTCCCTATACTCATCACTCATCAGACCAATGATTGAGTACAATGCCCCATTCGGAATGTATCTGACCCGACACTTGCAGCAGCTGGAGAGGCCACAAAAGTTCCTCACCAAAAGGATAAAGGGTCTCAAACATCTGTCCTATGCTGCCCGACTGAAAGAACTCCAGCTCTATTCAGTCGCCACCGCTTGCTCAGAGGTGACCTTTGCCTAACATACAAGGCCATGTCAAACCCAGATTTGATGAATATGCTTCACCTCAAAAAATCTAGATCCATCAGAGCCACAAGGGCGAGAGACTTAAACCTCGACACGGCTATTAATAGGATGTGCTGGAGGGATAGATTCATCACCCAAAGATTCCCTATGCTGTGGAATAAAATCCCGGTATATGTGAGGCAGAGCACCTCGCTGGCCTTGTTCAAGAGAAATCTTGACCAGTGGATGGGAGATCGCAGATATACCCCAGGGATTACCTCAGTGTCACTGCTCGACAGAGGCACAGCAAAATAATGGGTATAGTTCCCCATACTAAAGGGGTGGAGTAAGCCACAAAACTATGGGCTAGGCTTGTAAATGCCCTCGGGCAGATAGCCTAGTATGAACCTATGAACCTATGAACAGATGTTATCTGAAGGATATGAAGTCTGAAGCACAAATGTTTGTCATTATTTAGTGACTTCAGTCCTCAATGATTTGCCAGAACACCACCACATTTATGAGGAACAGACTAAAGATATGAGGCAGAAATCTGAACATTCTGTAAAATTCTGGACAGCTGAGAAGCATGGGATGATGTATATAGGTCAGACATGATCCTGGTGTATAACACACTCGTAGAAGAATACCTGTAAAGATGGTCTATCTGGACATCATCAGAACCTTTGACTTGCAACTCTACAAGTAATTATTAGGATTGCTAGAGGGGTTTGGGGTAGAACCAAGAGTAAGAAAAGACAAGATTCTCACTACACCTTTCTAAACATACTGGAAAATATTAAGATACAACAAACAACCCTAATACTGGGTGATTTCAACTACTCTGCCATTAATTGGGAAAACTACTAGGGTACCAACTCCTTTTCTCAACGGTTCTTGGAATTCATAAATTCCAATGCCCTGGATCAACTAATCCATTGTCCCACCAGGGGCTCCAATATCCTAGACCTGGTCATTACCAACATGGGAGATAGATGCTCCACACCAGTGGTCACCCCCTCATTGGTCAGGTCTGACCATAAGCAAATCACCTTTGACATCCACATCCCACCCCCACCCCCAGTAAGGAAACCTCCTTAAAAAACTTCTCCAAAGCCAACTTCATGCTACTGAAGTCAGAAGTGACAAACTTCACAACACCCATGCAGACAGGATCTGGAAGTTCGACTGCAGAATCCTACACTAAGGCACTGTATGAGCACATCCACTTGTGCATGAATCGTGCCATCCCAAATAGAACCAAGATGCTCTTCTCCAAAAAAAGGAAGTCAGTCCGGTGGTCCCCTGCTATAAACAAACTATACAACAGAAGGAAGAAACTGTTGCAGAAAAGAGGAAAATCCCAGGATGCAAAAAACTCCCTCACCAGCCTCAGTAAGAAGTTGAGATCCCTCATAAACTCCTCAAAAATTTACAAAAATAAAATTGCCAAAGATTCCAAAGACAACCACAAGGCATTCTATAGTTATGTCAATAATCTAAATGGCAATGCTCAGATCTGCTCTGAGCTACAACAGAATGGCATTAAATATACTGATCCCAAGGATATTGCCAATATCCTGGCAGATCAATTTAGTGCCAACTTCACCCCCCTCTCACCCCATAAAGGGCCCATCTCAATACCAAAAGATTGCCAAATTCCGATAATCATGGCCACACAGGTAGAAACCGCACTCTCCAATGCTATGAATGCAGCATCCATGGGACCAGATGACATCCCAGGCTGTGTACTACATGAACTACAAAATGAACTGGCACTTCACCTAAGTGTCATGTTTAATCATAGCCTCACCTCAGGCTTCATGCCCACTGAGTGACGCACAACTACATTTATCCCGTTCCACAAGGGAGGATCCACCTTGGATCCCGGGAACTACCATCCCATCAGTCTGACAAGCCTGATCTGCAAGAGCATGGAACGCATTATCATGGAACTTATAAACAAAGACATTGGCAACCTTCAAACACTGGACCCCACCCAGTTTGGGTTTGTGAAGGGCCGATTTTGTTTCCTGAATCTGACTGACTTCTTCGAATCAGTCTCCAGAGCTGTGGACGAGGGTAAGGCAGTCCACACAGCCTATCTGGACCTCGCCAAGGCCTTCAACACCATCCCCCACTCTGGAATCATAGATAAACTTACCAAGCTGGGCATAAATCCCTATGTCACTCGATGGGTTGCCAACTGGCTTACTGACAGAACCCAGACTGTAAATGTAGCCGAATCCAAATCCAGCTCCAGACAAGTGACAAGTGGAGTACCTCAGGGTTCAGTCCTGGGACCACTCTTATTTGGCATCTACTTCTCTGAAGTACAGGCCAACACTAAAGAACTCTGGCTAACAAAGTTCACAGATGACTGCAAACTGGGAGCCATTATTGAATTCCAAATGATGTGGATATTCTACAAAATGTCCTTATGGAAACAGATGCCTGGTGCCAGAGCCATGGGCTCAAGCTTAATGCCAAGAAATGTATAGTTATCCCCTTTGGAAAAAAACATGTACCCATGAATTACCATAGGTGGCAGGACACAAAACATCAAAAGTGTGATGAGAGACTTAGGGACACAGGTGGACAGTGGTCTCACTTTCGATAACCACATCGCCACAACAGTCAAGAAATCCTTCTATGTGGCACACCTCATCATTAAGGGCTTTTTATCCAGAAAAAAGGAGGTCATTGTCCCACTGTACTCATCCCTCATTAGACCCATTACAGAGTATAATGCCCCATTTGGTATGTACCTCACAAAACATCTGCAACAGCTGGAAAGGCCACAGAAATACCTCACTAAAAGAATCACAGGCCTAAAGCAGATGCCATATGCTGACCATCTAAAAAAACTCCAGCTATACTCTGTGGCATATCGTCTACTCAGAGGCGATCTCTGCTTAACATACAAGGCCATGTCAAACCCCGAGCTGTTGGACATGCTCCACTTAAAGAAATCCCAATACCTCAGAGCCACACACTCCAGGGATCTAAACCTTGTCATCACAATGAACAAAACATGCTGGAAGGATAGGTTCCTGACCCAGAGACTCCCCATACTCTGGAATAAACTGCCCATACATGTTAAGCAGAGTGCCTCCTTGGCCCTCTTCAAAAGGAACCTTGATGATTGGATGGGAGATAGGAAATTCACCCCAGGGATCATGTCAATTGCCCTACTAGACAGGGGTCCAGAGAAGTAAATATTGTGGGAAGAAATATCCAGGGAATTGTTATGGCTAGGCTTGCATAGGCCCTAGGGCTGATAGCCTAGTACCAACCTATGAACCTATGAACCTATAAACATAGCTGCATGACTGAATGGCAGGAGAATGAAGGTTGTGGTAAAAAGGACAGTATCAGAAATTAGGACAGTGTCTAGTAAAGTACTAAAGATATCATTCCTATTTTGGATGTATTTTAGAGAATCTAGAAAAGTTTTCATTTTTTATTTTGCTGATGAAAAAAAAATTCAAATGCATCTGTGAAGGATAGGGGAAATTTAAACAGATTTGGAAGGGGTGATGAAATGGGTAGAAAGATTGCAACTGCCCTAATGTCAGCTATCAGTTCTTGTGAGTAGAAATGATGGCAACAGAGCACCAAAATGACCTTGTGGCATTGATCTTACCAGGACTGGACCATCAGGAAGAGAATGGGAGAACAGTGGCAGTAGAAAGCACAATGCTGAAGTGAAAGCTTAGGAGAAAGTCTCTAGAAGCAAGCATGCAATTTCCACTACATCAAGGCTTGATCAGGCTACATACTCTATGGAGATCTGGGGCCATCTGTGGGAGTTTGCAGGTTGTTGGAAGCTGCCCTAAGTAAACCAGCAGAAAGATTCATGGTATAGTAGGAAAAGCACATAATTAAAAATTAGAGGGCCTACACCTCTACTTACTAGAAAAAAAAAAAAACAGAAGAAACAAGATACCTATTAAATGAATGTACAAGGTTATAGTAGGTAGATGTGAAGTTGTCATAATGAACATGAAGAACAGAGAAGACGAAATGAGTACAGGCAGCAGATCGAAGGGACTAATTATTTCTTGGAACTGCAAAAGTAGTTCTTTATGGAGGTGGTTGTCGACCCATGGAATGGATGGTTTGGACTGGATCTTATAGTTCTGTCATATTACCCTTGTACTGCTGGATTTGGGCTTGTTGCATGTCATGTCCTCATCTGTTTTTTGAGATTCTTCTGTTCAGTTAATGAGCCCTGCATTATCTGAGTCTTGCCAGTTTGAATATTATGTCTACATCCTTCTAATAAACTCATC